>NC_051245.2:91126323-91326323 GCF_015237465.2 Chelonia mydas
ATCTGCAAAGGGGAAATTTCTCATGGCCTAAATTCCATAGCTTTTCCAATTTCAACATTTATTTTGCATTTATTCTTTGTTTTTTAACAAAAGTTTTAAAGTAATTGAAAATTCATGTTTGGGAGGTGCTTGAACTTTCTCTTGTTTTCTTTCATAGCTGCTTATGTTTCTCAGGTGAAAATATATATATATATATTTTTTTCCTTGTTTAGCATTGAGATTTTGCTTTGATTACTTTCCCTGTATTGTTTGTCTCAATTTTTTAATTAGAATGAATCTGTGTAAGAGCTAATATGTACAAGACGGGGGTCTCTGTCCTGGGGGGTGCAGGTAGCGATACTGAAAAATATTTGTGGGTCATGATGGATAATCAGTTGAACATGAACTCCTACCGTGACACTGTGGCCAAAAGGGCTTCTGTGATCCCTGGATATACAAATGGGAATAGTAGAGAGGTTATATTACCTCTGTATTTTGCACGGGTGACAATGAATAGTCATTGGGCCAGGGCAGAGAGTGACTGTCTAGCCTGGTGGCTAGAGCACATTCCTACAAAGTAGAAGACTCAAGTTCAAGTCACTTCTCCAGAGCAAGTAAAGGGGATCATTAAATCTGAGTCTCCTACAAACCGAATGCATGCCCTAACTGCTGGGCTAAAGGTTACAAGGAGACCACATTCTCCTACTCTGGCTGTTTTGGGTATCTAGCCCTTTAAAAGTGCCCCAAACAAATGTTTTCATTTGATCCTATATAGATAGATAGATATAGATATACATATACACACACATTCATTTGATCCAATATATTTGATTTGCTGGAAATTTTCATGAGTTTCAGATCTGGCATGACTCAAGTGGATTTTTTTTCTTCCAATTTTTCAGTAAACTGACGTAATCCATTATTCATGCTACTTTTACTTGATATCTAATTTAACAGGCTTTTAGAAATTTGGTGCATAGTACAAAAATTACAAAGCACCCAAGTTGTAGTTCATATTAAAATTGAAATTTAGAGAAATAAGATGTTGGGCTGCTTGTATCATTATTATTTAATTGTAACAGAGATGTGGCTAATGTCCCAGTCATGGATCCAAGTTCCATTGTGTTAAGCATTGTGCAACCCCATAACAAAAAGAGACTCAGTTCTTTGGGTCAAGGACTAAGTAGGGTTCCACGGGGCTTCAGAGGGAAAGGGTAGCTTAGAAGCTGGGCCATAGAACTTATAATCAGGAGATCCTGCTGTAATGGGGGACATTGACTTTAGGGCAGAGAGCCTGCACGAGGCCCATGTGTCTCACCTGGAATTGAGGCACACAGCCTGCTAGTCTGTTGAGGCTAACTATTTTCTTGTAGGCTGTAGAGTTGTTCCACAGCTGCTGAGTTTGGCTGTCCCCTTACTCGTAGGGTGGAAATGATGGGATCCACCTCACCCTCCTTACCACTCCCTCAATCCCTTCTCCCCACCCCCCCACCCCTGAGCTGAACAGAGTGCCCTGTAGTTGTATGCTCCATAAGAGGTAGTCTTTCTCTAGGTATGAGGCAATCTGCACCATGGAGATTTGTCCTTTCGTGTGGGGCTTGGGTAGTGTCTAAGTCCTTGTATACGGTTTCTGAAGTAAGTTCAGTTTCATCCTAATGTTTGTAAAGTTCATTGATTAGAAAGTGTTACAGATGTGCAAAATAGTATGTGTTGATGCACTCATGGAATTAAAATCAGCATGCAAGAACTTTCCCATTCCTCACTCATTCCCTACCTCAGTGTTAAAAAGTCAAACCAGGAGAAAACCAAAAAGCATGTAACTAACAAAGTTTGTGACAATTCTTTACCATATTATTTTATTTGTATGTTATATACCTGCCCCCTATTTTTTATCTATTTTGTCTTTTATATTATGAGCTTGCAGGGGTAGGGGTTGTCGCTATCTTGTAGAGCAGAGGTTCTCAAACTGTGGTCCATGGACCACCAGTGGTCTGCAAGCTCCATTCAGGTGGTCTGCGGATAGTTCCCTTTAAGATGCGAATCTGGTGGCCACACACGAGAGAATGAAGGGACACTCACCGAATTAGTGGCTCCACTAATTAGGTGCCTGGACCCTGGAGAAGACTCACATGTAAGGTGAGGTGGTGGCCTTGTGGGGATTAGGGGGTAGGAGGGGGTGGGAGGGAATTTGGGACGTGCAGAGCTGCGGTGGCCAGAGAAAGAGGAGACTTTCCCCAGCCCCTGGGCTGAAGCTTCTGGGGAGAGACGGCCCTCCTTCCCAGCCTCAGCTCTGTGCCTGCTGTGGCCGGTGAGAGATTCCCCTCCTTTACAGCCCCAGCTTAGGGGCTGCTGTGGCAGGGGAGAGAGGGAGAGACCCCCCCCTCCTTCCCAGCCCCAGCTCAGGGGCTGCCACGGTGGGGGGAGAAAGGGCACATCCATAGCATTTGAAAGATAAGACTACTGATACTAAAATGTGAGGTGTGTTCTTTTATTTGTAGAACAAAATAAACAGTTCATTATTATTAAGGGTTTTTTTTAATATAGAGCTTTTATCCAAAGTGCTTTACAATAGTTAGCTAACGGTACAAACAACATTTGGAAATATCATTAAGTGGTCCGCCGAGACCCTCAGCAATTTGCAAATGGTCCGTGAAAAGAAAAGTTTGAGAACTACTGTGTAGAGCATCCAGCACAATAGGGCGCTGATTTTGACTGGGCCCCTTGCACATTACCATAATATAAACATTTACTACTCCTACTACTACTGATATAGTACCATGTGCTTATTTTTACTGGGAACCACACCCTACTGTTGTCCTATTTTGAGTTTATAAATCATCAGAGCCTTGTTTATTGGGCTGGAGTTTTTCCTCATTCTGCCATACTTTGTGTTTAATTTCATGCATTAAAAGGTGCTGAAAGTTGTCAGAAGTAATTAGACTGTAGTCATGTTATCCTAGTGCCATTTACAGAGTCAAAGCTGTGTGCAAAGTGAATTTCTTTCCTCTGACAGGACCACACATCCATCTCTCCCCATCAGCTCATTGATGCAAAGAGACTGTGACAAATCAAGTTCCCATGTAATTACAGAAACTGAAATGTGCAACATCCACGAGGCAATTATTTCTTTTTATCTGTGTATTTTTTCCCTTTGTTTCTCCCTACACCCTGTTAGGAATCAAACCAGGTACGCTTCGTTTAGACATTCTGTTCAGTCCTTGCACCAGCTCTGCATATGTCAAGCTGGATTCAGATGTGGACATGGGTTTCCCCTCTGATCTTGATGGCTAGAATCTCGCATTTAAAAGAGAATTAGTCACACAAGGAGGAAAGAATTCCCCATGGAAGCAAAACAGCCAGTTGGTTTGCATGTTAGCGCTGTTAAAGTAGTAAAGCAAAGTTTTTAAAAAGGCAAAGTGAATATAAGAAATAAGGAACAGTCATTAGAAAGAAACAATTTCAAAGTGCGTAGAGGAACCAAACTAACTGACTGCAGGATGTGAGCAGGAAAGGCAGCCCAATAGCTATTCAGTCCTCTTCCTTGACCTCTCTTTGCCCTCCACTCTGATACCCTGGGTGAGAAACAATCTAATCTGGGATTAAGAAAGGGTCATTTGGCTAATGTCTAGGTGTCCAGTTAACTAAACTACTAGGGCAGTAGGTTGACTCCTATTTTAAATCAGTGAGGTTTTTTGATGGTTGCTAACTTGGGAGTTAGAGGGGTATGATGGAGTTTCACATTTTTCTAAGCGCTATTGGCCTCCTCCCCAGTCTAGTGAGCCCCCAGACATTTCATCTGTGATCTGTTCTCACCCAGAATGTTTTTTGTTTGGAGTTTCAAGTGATGGATGGATGTGGCATAAAAACACCTACAATATCACAGAAACAGACTGAACAAGAGAGGATTAGAAGCAACCAGCTGTCTGGAATTTAATTGGCAGAGTTTGGCCAATGTAAGTAAACTTGCCAAGATCTCATCTTTTGTTAGGTCATCTGTTTCCTCCTAGCTAAACGTATCTTAGATATTTATAGTCATAAATGAATTATTATTCCTTACAATCTTGCCATTTCTGGTACTTGAATATCAGTCATGAAGAAAAATAAGGAAAACTCTAATGTATTTTTCCTTCTGTCTTCAGATGGAAAAAATTTGGAAGGAAAACACTTTTTGTCTTTCCAGAAGAAAATAAAGTTCAACAGCCTGCCTATTTTTCAGTAAAAACAAAACACACACCCTTTAAAGAAACATATTTTATGTGGTTAAGTGCTAATGAGGTATTGTGCATTTTTAAATTGAGCTGTATAGTATACATAAAAATAGGCCATGCTAGTGATGGAAAATCTAATGGGGGGGGGAACTTGGTTGGCTTACTTGGGATGAAGGGAAATTTATCTAAGCACCACTCACTGCAGTTAGAGATGGGGGAGCTTGTGGTACTTTGAACCTGCAGATTTAAACAATGTCAATAAGTAGTGAATGTTTGCTGTGCTTATCTGAATAAAACTCCTAAATCATTTGAGCTTCGCCCAGCTCTAACTTCTGTCTATTTTTTCTAATTATTAAGGACTAAAGGCCCTATCCAGCAGCAGTTCCTAAAGTCTGGTCATACTGAAGATAATGGGAGAACTCCCATTGACAATTAGGTCAGGACCTCATTGAGTTGCCCCTACTGTAGTTAAGGTGTTTTTTTACAGAGTATGATATTTCAGTTAACACTTGGCAACATGCAGCCCTTACTTATGTGAGTAATCTTTGCTCGTGCTCTACTTTATTAGCCCCCAGTCATCTCTCACAGATATTTACCCATTTGTTTCTTTGGGTGTCTTGTATTCATGAGTCTGTCCCTCCTCCGATTACTGTGTGTTGCCATCTCATGGTGCTGATCTCCAAAGTTGCACCTCTTTCTTTCCTTTGTAGTGTGAGTCACTCCCTAAATGCTATACAGAACATTGTTTTCCTCACTCTAGTTTACATAGGCTAGAATCTATATTATTAGGCTGCAAAATGTGGTTTCTTATATATTGAGTTGTCTAAAGTACAATGCAACTTCCCACTTCAAATGCTTTGGACCAACCACAGAAGTTGTGTGAATATTACATGAAAGGCATAAGTTAGCCCCTTTAAAAAAGGCAATTTCAAGGTATTTAAAATATTTTCAGTGAAATTTTTACAGATTTTTTATTAATCCTTTGGAATCCTGAAACTAATCTGTTTCCTGGCTATCCCCCGCCTACCCCCGCCCTCCACACACACACATCCACCCACCCTTCCTGCCTCCCAATCCAATCTGAAGACAAATTTCTGACTGTGGATTTTTTCTGAGTATTGAGATGGTGGTGGCAGTATTTTTCTTTCTTAACTTTTAGGGGGGGAAACACTTAAATTAGTAGATGGAGTTTATAAAAATCAAGAGAAAGCTAGGACAAATATTTGGCCCACCAACATTGTCTGTGTTCCCTTTAAGAGGAACTGAACTTGCCACAGTTTAGAATAGTGAGTGACCAATACAAGCGAGCAGAGATCAAATAGAGAAAACTGAACCAGATATTCTTTTCAGTAAAGTATTCCTGTAAGGTACTTTTTACCTGTCTTGAAGAGGTTTCTCTTTCTTCTGATGATTTATTCTGGGTATTGTATGTGTGCACAAAGTTTCTGCATCAACAGGCAGAGCAGTAGCGTAGACTGCACCTCTATTGATTACTGTCCTCCTAGCCTCAGGAGAACTACTTGTCACCGTGTACAGACTATGATGTTTACTGCTGCAATGTAAAAAAAAAAAAAAAAAAAAAACCCTTAGCTGTTGCAAAACATTTTCCAGTGATTTAAGGCTATAGTATTCTAGCAACTCACTGTTATAATGAGCTGTGGGGTTTTTTCCCTTGGAATTTTCAGGATGTGCCCTTGAATTATTTATATCTAGAGCAGACACCTGCTTGTAACCATTTCCCATTTTGGCAGCCCTGTGAGTGACGTTGCAGCTGATGAAAAGCACCTCCTCGCTCTTAGGACAGCCAGTGCAATATGCAAAACCATTTCTGATCAAGGAGTCTGTGCTCCTTCTTTAAATGGATAGACTTTTGGTAGTCATAGAGAGAGATGCTGTTCAGTTGTTCACACAAGTGTCTTTAATTCCAATGCTGCTGTACCTTAGTGTTCTCCTCAAAGACTGAAATTTCATGAACAAATGTGTGTGTGGAGGAAGAAAAAAAACAAACAATACAAAACAACCCCCTTCCCCCTACACACTATCAAAAGTACAGTTCTCTGCTGGCAAACAAACAATTCTGCCTCTTTTCCCCTTCCCCTCCCCTCAACAAAAAGAAACATTACATGTTTGAGTAGATAACAAGAGGTACCATTAGGATACAGAAAATTGAAAACCTAGACTCCAATAAAATGCACACCCAGGGGAATTAGTAATGGGTTTTCCATGTTTTAGCAGAATACTTCCTTTTTATGCACCTAGCAAACAGTGTTCACAAACAACAGTGAAGAACAAAAGCTATGATTTATATTTATGGACAGGTATACATGCTCCCCTGACCTCCTGCTGCTTTTCTCGCCCTCAGCACCAGAAGCAATTTATGGAGACCAGCCTAAATAAACATTAAGGAGTCAAGGCCACAAACTGACAGCAAGGAAAATCAATGGCTCCAGAAACCAGCTAGTAGGATCAATAAAAGAGATTAGGCATCACAAGCTAGTGTGGGGCACTTACAGGTAAATGTGGCTTACACTTCATCTGACAGGGTTCTCTCAGCATCAGGATAAAAACTGTCATATAAACAGAAGCACACTGCGTAGCCAGTGCAAGGGCTACAAGGTGCTCCTTAGCTGCAAACACTAACTGGTGACCTCTGAATGAAGGAGATTTATACTGAGGCTGCAGGGAATTTCCAATTGCTTTTCCAGAGTCAGCTCACACACCTGTGCATTTGCCCACAGGAATGGTTTCAGATGCTGGTTTTGCAGAGCTTCTGCTTTTTCTTTTGTTTTTTGTTTTTTTGCCTTCCTGGATTTTTTTTTTCAAATCCCTCCCTGACAATTCCCTCTCTATACATTCCTCTGTATAAGCTGCTCAGGTGCATGTTACGGTGAGTCAGGAAACTTCGACTGAGTTCTGCTCAGCACCACCACATTCTATCAGATTTAGCTGAGGGGTAGGAAACCTCCTGTACTGCAGGTCAGATGTAAACAGCACAACAACATCCCTCACCCTCAGTTTCCTTTTAGTTCATGCTGTACTAAGCACACAGCTGTGCCAAAACAGCCCTGTCATTGTTATCCAGCCAGATCTTAACTATATGTTGCGCACAGGCTGGGTTGTCATCCTTTATCAAATCATGGGTGGTCAATGTTTTATTAACCACGAACCTTATATTCATCAACATGAACAGAAGATTGGGATCACTGTTTTATGACTTTTCATCCTGAAAAAAAAACATGAGCAGAACACTGAGCTGGAGTTCCAGGCAGAGCGGGTCAGGGTGCATTGGAGCCCATTTTTCCGTACCCCCCCCCAATTGGCTGGGGCCATTGGCCCAGTGGATAATCTGCCACTGCCTACAGCAGCATTGTTCAACCCATGTGGGATGGGATGTAGAAGCTGCAGATGGTGACTCAAATAAGGACCTTCAAGTACAAGCTATAAACACCATCCAAATCCACTCACCAGCCCGGGTAATAGAACCTCCCCCCCCCCCGACCAATCCCTCCCTCTCTCCCTCCCCCCCTCCCATTAAAAGTCCTAGATCTCACGACCCAACCCTAGAAACGGAATGGTGTGGGAGAGAAACAAGTCTGTATAGGGCGACACGAACAGCTCAAACATCATCTACAACCAATAGGCCGCCAATGCAGATCAGAGAGCACTGGCTATCAGGGAGATAGGCTGCTTAACGACTGAGAAGACACAGTCTGTATTAGCTTCTGTTTAAAAACAGATGTGAGGCATAGGCCCAGGTACAGTGCTTTGCACTAGTCTAATTATGAGATGACAAAGGCATAGATGCTGGTAGCAAGAGCTGGGTTTGAGAGAGATGGTGGACATTGCTGCTACCTAATAACCTAAGAGCAACTGGGAATGTGACCAAGATTGGGAACTTAATAATAACCAGTACAAACAAATGCACACACTTTATCCAGGGGGCTGGTATACTGTTCCGCATCATGCAGTAGCTTGCCCCACCCTGCCAACATCACTTCCATTTTATCTGGATTAAGTTTCAGCCATCTAGCCTTCAATTTATGCCATACTTCAATATGCTTGACATTTGAAAGAAAATGTGTGTGCATTTCCTCTATTAAAAAGAGTGACCTGACAAACATGCCTTCACATCTCTTAGTAGAACGTCAAAAATAAGCTCACTGAGACCTCAGTGCATCCATTCTGTCATATTAATAAAATCCCCAATAGCTTCAATCTTCATCTCTTCCTTCAATTCCTAGAAAAGAAATAACATGAGAGGAGAAAGAAGCATATTATTATTATTTTATTTTATATTTATATTAGTCCTGTCCAATCATGATTTCTCCTCCTGCATCCCACCAGTGCTAGGCGCTGTATAAACACACATAAAGCCACAAACCTTCCCTCAAGGCGCGTACAGTATAAGTAAAGGCAGACCTCACCGAGAGGTAGAATGGTGGGGGTGTCACCAGAGACAGAAAAAGGAGAGAATGCCTGGGAGAGCTGACAAGGAGATCATCTTTGGCCATGTTAAGTTTGAGTTGGGAGCAAGCTATGCAGGATGAGATGCAAGACAAATGGATCAGGAGAAAGAGATGAGAGAAGTTATTCAAAGGCAGTGTATGCTTAGAAGAATGGAACCTCCGCTTCCTCTTGCAGGCAGGGGAAAGGGATGGGGAGGAAGGAAAGGTCAGCTCTGACTAGCCTCATCTACATGAATTCTAATGTTACATATCCATATACGGTGCTTTGTTCATAGAATCATAGAATATCAGGGTTGGAAGGGATTGCAGGAGGTCGACTAGTCCAACCCACTGCTCAAAGCAGGACCAATCTGCAATTTTTGCCCCAGATCCCTAAATGCCCCCCTCAAGGATTGAACTCACAATCCTGGGTTTAGCAGGCCAATGCTCAAACCACTGAGCTATCCCTCCCCCCCAAATTCTAAATTTATTTAGAATTTATACAGTGGTGGTATAAATGATAGATTGTTACTGGGCTGATGAAAGGACATGGGAATTGTGCAGGATATGCCCTGCAGTAAGTGGCAGGTAGGGGACTCTGGTTTGGGAACAGGATTCAAGTTCAAATGGGATTTAAGGAGAAAATAGAGGGCTCTATCTGAAGATTTCTATTCCAGGTAGCAGGGATTCTTATCTGTTTTGTTCTAGGTTCCCCACCTGGAGATTCTGCACACTTCATGGAGTGATTCTGCAGGACTGGACCAGGCTGGAATGGTGGTATTGGGTAGTAGTGGTGCAGAGCTGTCTGCACAATAAGGCCTAACCAGACCAGGAGCAGTGCTGGCCATAGCTGTCATGAAACTGGACAGGTAGCTACACATCTGAGCGTGACCCAGTAGTATGGGATCATCGAGACTGGAACAGACAGGCTGAGGAGACCCACCCCCTGAAATTCCTTGACAACAACAGACTCTAACTGCATCCATGGGTGGGAACTGTTATGTGCCTACCTGTTCTGGATCTCAACACATTGAGCAATTAATACTTGTATATGTAGGGTTGGTCACACTCCTGATACAGTGACTGTGGGTTTTGTGTGTATGTAATGTTTTTATGTGTTCCTTTTCCCCTAAATGTTTCCAAGGACTCTGAGTGCCTGAGAGTGGGCAAGAGTGACCAGAGGTTATATTTTAATTTCTGAGAGGCAAAAATAGGAATATGGCTCTGTGTGTGTGTGTCGGGGGTGGTGAGCCATAATTCTTTTTATTTTAGAAATGGACCCCTAGACAGATTGAACCCAGGCATTTTTGCTTCCATTGGCATCTGGCAGAAGGTTACAGCAAATCAGGTGCCTCGCCTTCCGTTCCATCCCTAACCTTAGCCTGTTTGAGGTACACAGCAAAAAGAGTTCTTTCCTGATGGGAGTGTGATCGTGTGCCTAGGACGGACCACACTGTGAATGCCACACTCCCCCAAAACTGGTGGCTTACTCTACAATTAGATTAATCAAGCCAGTAACAAAAGAGCTTCTGTAGCACCACTCTGGTTAACAAGAAGCTAAACACAGTCCCCTTTGGGTATTCCATCTCTTGGCTCCCATCCAGACAAACAGGTCTAATATAGTGACAGGTTACTGAAAAACAGTTCACCATATGTGAGGTTCTACGTATCCCACATGATCAGAGGCTTACTCCCATATCAATATGTATCTCAGATCTTACCCAATATCACGCTGTCAGCCAATCCTTAGTAAACTAAGTAAAGATTTTAGTAATGAAAGAAAAGAGTGTTATTAATGATTAATAGATCATATACATAGAAATGATAGAAGTGATGGAATTGACTGCTGGTTTGATAAAGTCTCTCTGGTAGCTTCCAAAAGATTGGAAGGGCCTCAGTCCATAGTTCAAGATACTCCTTGTAGTTGTAAATCCACAGTCCAGAGAACTTGGAGCAGGAAAGAGGCAAAATGGAGATGTCTCACGTCTCTTTTTATCCTCTGCCATGTGCATGGAAATTTACTGTCCCAAACTAAGCCCACAGCCCCTGTGTATGGAAAGTTACTGGCCCAAGATGGAATCCAGGGTCACATGAGCATATCATATGCCCCTACCTGTTTTGCTGAATCACAGGGGGTGGCCATTAGCGCCTTGCTGTCAGAAGCATCCGCAGGAAAACCTGCTGGGCAGGATGAGTTTCTTCAATGGCCCAGTGTGAGAGCCAAGTGTCCTTAGTGGGCCATCAACACGTAGCTGGATAGTCCTGATCTAAATCTATCTGGGAGTGTCACCTGGGAATAAAATATGTGTATGCCAATATTTGTAACATCAGATACAAAGATGATACATGTATATAAACGGGATAATCATACTTAGCAAATCATAACTTTTCAATCGATACTTTACATGACATACTTTGTACAAGACTTATGGAAATTGTGTAACAGTGGTAAGAACAGTGATATAAACGGTCACCTTTCTTATACACAGCATCACAGGGAGGTCTAAATTTCTGCATTGTTTTTGTTTTTGAGATCAGTTGGCTACTGCTCCATGTACGTTTCTATATCTAGTGTGGTTTCAAATGTGACCACTTACCCCCAAGTCACCTTTCTTTGGACAGTGTCAGCATTCCCTTATGTTACCCTTGCTGTACTCCTGGGTGATTGATATCGATCAACATGTGTCTCACAATCTCTAGCTTCTCTGTGGGTGCTTCATACGTTTATTTTCAGTTTAATCACTTAAGTAGAAGCTAACAGCATTATGCTTTATTTAGGTGCTGCTGGCATCTATGCTGCCCCAGGAATGGTGTTCAGCTGGAATTTGCTGAAATAGCTGGCTGTTTTCAGGGAGAGATGTCGCCAGCGCTTTGAAATGCAAAACAAGAGCTGGACATGACTAAAGCATTTCAGATATTTGAAATGTGCGAAAAGATTCAGATTACTCTTCATCTGTTGCTATCTTCGCTTGATTAAGGCATAGTACTGGCAGGGCCTCAGAGACCTTTTCTGTGCATAATCTCTGTGAAGACATCTATGGATTGGGATGAACTGAAGAAATTCAGCATTTAAGAAAGTTCATTTTAATTAGAGAGTGGGAAAGAGTGATCCAAGATCTTCTGTACTTTCCACAGTATACATCTGATGAAGTGAGCTGTAGCTCACAAAAGCTTATGCTCAAATAAATTGGTTAGTCTCTAAGGTGCCACAAGTACTCCTTTTCTTTTTCCAAATTTACCAGGCTCCTCAAAAAATTTGGAGATTGGCATCTTTTACAGCTTGCTCTCAAGGACCTAATTTTCATTTACACTGAAGTAGTGTAAAGCGACCATAAAGTGGGTGTAAATGTAATTTATACTAAACTGTAATTGTGTAATTACATTTACTCTCATTTTAAGGTCCCTTTGTACTTCCACAGTGGTGTTTCAGGGCTTCAGTGTAAATGGAAATCAGGCCCCAAAAGATCTGATGCTTATATGACCAAATCCTGCCTTGAATCTTGGGCCAAACTCTTATTTACACTAAAGCCATTTTATACCACATGAGTGCTGGAAAGAGGTTTTGGAGTAAGTGTAAATATAATTTACCCTCATTTTAATGTAAAAATGTGACACAGCAAGCTTTAAGACTCCCTGAGCTCTGAAGGTCTACCCTAAGGTAGGTTTCAGAGTAGCAGCCGTGTTAGTCTGTATTCGCAAAAAGAAAAGGAGTACTTGTGGCACCTTAGCGACTAACCAATTTATTTGAGCATAAGCTTTCGTGAGCTACAGCTCACTTCACCGGATGCATCCAATGAAGTGAGCTGTAGCTCACGAAAGCTTATGCTCAAATAAATTGGTTAGTCTCTAAGGTGCCACAAGTACTCCTTTTTACCCTAAGGTAAACACTCTAAGGCAATGTCTACATTAACGTTTTTTGTCGGTGAAACTTTTGTCAGTGAGGGGTGTGAAAAAACACGCCCCTGATCAATATAAGCTACTCTGACAGAAGTGCTGGTGTGGAAAGCGCTATGTCGGTGGGAGATGCTCGTTGGGGGTGGTTTAATTATGCTGATAGGAGAGCTCTCTCCTGTCAGCATAGAGTGGCTACACAGGCAGACCTTACAGTGGCACAGCTGCAGCAGTACAGCTGTGCTGCTGTAAGGGGTCTAGTGTAGACATAGCCTAGACTGCTACAAACTTCAGTATGGCATGTCGTTTCACACATCAGTCTTATGCCAAGTTCACTGCACCCTAAATCAAACTCATTTTCAGCGTGAAATCATGAAACACAGCTCTTCTCCCATACTTTCCCTTTCATTTCAACAGTGTTGTCTGTCCTACATTTGAAGAAGTCTGAGTTTCACTCAGATGTTGCCTGTTTTCATGTTCAAATTTCCTTACACAATTAACTTTGGGTAAAAAACCCGCTTTCCCTGTCTCATTTTTCACACAGCTGAAAAATGTGGATCAGTTCAAGTATTTGGGCAGTACCATTACAAGTAGTGGTTCCCTTGGTAAGGAAATTTCCTCAAGAATTACTAAAGCCAGCCAGGCCCTTGGCCAACACCGAACAAAAGTCCTTAACAAACACAACTTTAGTCTTTCCACCAAATTGAAAATTTATAGTGCAGTGGTTCTAACATCTCTTCTGTATGGATCTGAGATGTGGACTCTTTATAGACATCACATTAGACAGCTTGAGCAATTTCACATGCGCTCCCTCCGCTCAATAAAGAGCATTGGCTGGCAGGAAAGTGTGACCAATATTAAGGTCTTTGAAAGAGCAAACACAACGAGTATTGAGGAAATGTTGCTGAGAGCACAACTTAGGTGGACTGGACATGTCATCAGAATGTAAGACCACTGTCTCCCAAAACAGATCTTGTATGGGCAGGTGAGTCAAGGCAAAAGAAAGAAGGGTCATCCATATAAACACTTCAAAGATAATCTGAAGAGCAGTCTCTGGTGGGCTAGCATCAATCCCAAAGAATTTGAGCAAATGGCTCAGAATAGGATTCACTGGTGGTCTCTGACAAGATCAGCATGTAACAGATTGGAGAAGGATCGACAAATTCATCTACAGGCTGCATGTGAAAGGTACCACAGAGCTGCAGCATCAAACATCATAAATACAGACTTCCTATGCCCTCAGTATGGCTGACTCTGTGCATCAGGGTTCGGACTTCAGAGTCATATGCGTAGCCATAGATGAGAACTGTGACAATATCATCATCTTCGTCAGTGATGGACTACCAACATGTAGAAAACCTCATCGGATATTTACAGGCACATAGGGTCACATATTCAGCAGGTGTAAATGATCATAACACTGAAGGTAGTGATTCTATGACAGTTTACTCCTGTATAGAGAGCCTTGTGATAAACTTCAGCCCTACTAAACAAACTGCAGAAAACATACAAGTTTTAAAAAGCAGCTGATGCTGCACAGAAAGCTTCGAGAAAGCATATATTGAGAATATATATTGCTTCTGTGTCTTGATTTTCTGTTATTGCCTTTTTTCCTTTCTTTAGAAGGAAAATTAGACTAAAATGAGATCTTTATTTCATAGCAGATCATCTTCCTAGGTTGCTTATTCCTTATACTTTGTGGTATCATGATAATTTCGACAGTGACAAATTGTGATGCTACAAACAAAGAATACGGTGGTTGGTGAAGGTTGTGCAGCAGGGGCAGATGAACTTTCAGAATGAAATTTTTACATAAAAATTAAAAATAAATGTAAAACGTAAATTGCATGAACATACCTGAATGCATTATGTCTAGTCAGAATTATAGTCAGAATCCTTGCCCTGGTTTGCAAATGCATTGTATTTCGCATGGATCTCTACCCGCACTTCCATAAAATTTGCCTTTTAAAAACAAGATACTTTTTTCATTCAAGTGACCCTAGTATATTCAGAATGTTTTTTCCCCCCACCTTTTCTAATGCTTCTACTTTAACACACATCAAAAATACAATACACCAATTCAACCAAGATGCCTTTAGCCCAAAATAGTGCATGACTGCTGGCCTGAGGGGTCTGGACAGCACTTTTGGAGCTTGATGTGACATATATATTTTTTGGGAGACAAATGTTTGTGGGGAAAGTCCCTTCTATTCTGTTGTGTTGAGTGGTGTTTTTCTGGGGATTTGGTGCTGGATTCGTTGTACTGTTTTTTTAAAGATAACATCAAAAGCATGCAGAGTAATAGATGAGTTCCTTTAAGTACAGTCACATATGGAAATAAATAAAATACACATTTCAAATTATTATTACACAAAATTTCAGCCAATAATGATCTTCAGTTTAATTTATGGCCTGATTCATTATGCACAAAAACATCACACAGCAACAGGAGAACAAACCAACAACATATCAAAACAAAATAAACTCTAGAAATAATTGCTAATCTCGACAAAAAGTTCAAGGTAAGGTGGGTTGCCATAAAAAGGAGTCTGCCATAGGAATTTCTTTAAGGCGAGCCTTTATATTTTTTTTCCCCCAGTGTGTTACATCACCTACTGCACCTTGTTATAAGAGTGCAATAAATCCAACTTGGATTAAGAAGTTTTCCATGTCAATCCCTTAGGGTGGCTGATTATAGGTTTGACCTTTTGAGATTCTGTGCATTTCCCACTTAATCAGTGTTAGAATGAGTTGCTGCTAAGTAGGATCTATAGGAACCCTATGGGAAAAGTGAAGCCATCTAAAAATAATGAGTCTCTTTCCCCCTCCTGTCCCCTCTGCCCAGTCTGAGCTCTATTAGGCTATGATAACAGTCTTAATCTAGGCTACACAGAAGCATAACATGGCATGTGATGCTTACATTAGAGAGAAAAAAAAGAGGACTGAGAAGCCTGGAATGTAAATGCAGCTTTACAACATGGTCGAAAATGTTTCTCTTACCGCTTCCTCCATGCCCCCGCCGCCCCCTTTTTTTTTTCCTGGCTAAAATGTGTTTGGTTGAGCTAAGGCCTGTGAAGCTTTTAAGCTTCAGCACCTAAGATTCTGACAGAGTAATTGGTTCCCTGTTGCCTGGGCAATGATACAAAATTGGGACCCTCTCCATTTTGTCTTGTTACAGTAACATACTGCGTGGTTTAGATATAATCTCACAAAGTGATTTGGTCATCAGTTCACTTTTCAATAGTGGAGGCTGTGTTTTTTTTCCCCCTACCCTTTTGGGTTTTTTCCTCCTCCCACCCTTCAATAACCTTCTGTGAAACTGAACAGCATAATAGATGTAATTAGACCTTCAGTAATCGGACTGAATGGAGCAAGCAATGAGACTCCTACTAGGGAAGCAATCAGTGCATTAGGTCCCCAGGACAGAAACTACATTTAACAAGGTTTGAGGCTTAGGGATTGTCAGTCTAGGCCTCTCTTGCTTCCCCAACAGAAAGTTCTACCCAGAATGCAAATCTTCATTTCCCATTGCTACAAAAGGGAGGAAAAGAACATTAGCCACTTTATTACACACATAATGAAGCGAGCTTTAGCTGTTAATATATTTTTTTCCTAGGCAGTAAATCAACTGTTCACAAGTGCTGCGAAGTATAAATGTGTGTTTCATCTGTGTTTTAAAATCATTTCCTGTGTTTTCCTCCTCGCCTCTTGGAGGAAGATAGCTTTGAGTGGTGTCAAATAAAAATACACTTTATTTTGGCAGAATGACACTCGTAAATTTCCACGCAGGAGTAAAGATTAGTCTTTAGTCCTAGAAGGAACAATACCAGAATGGTCCTTTCGAGAGAAATGAAGAGACAGCAAAAATTAAATGTGATAGGTTGATTTCTGTTCTTAAGCTATGTAAGTAAACATGCATGTACATAATTTCCATTCACTTTTATATGCTGTTGAATCATCTAATCATTCAGCCTTTGCCCTATGGGATCAGTAGTTGACAGGAAATATGGTGAATATGCAGACAAAATATTCTGACCGTTGTGTCACAGGAGTTATGATTATTTTATTTATCCAGTGCCCAAAAATGTGGTAGCCACTTTACAGGTCAAATAAAAACACATGGGGTGGTCCCTGCACTTGCAATATACTTTAATTAGTTACTCTCTCATTGCTACCAAGAACACAAATGTAACAGTGGTTAGAGTAGGGTCAGTAGTGATCAAAGATTCTGTTTGGCTGTGCTCCAAGAAGCTTATCTGGACCTTCATTTTTTTTTCTCCGTGTCCCATTCTTATTCCAGCTCAGGATCCTTTTCATTTCCTCCCCAGACACCCCTGCTCATCTCCCATTCTCCCTCTGTGTACAATCAGCTCTGGTCACTTGCACTGGCTTGAAGCCAATGACTTTCTGTCCATTCCCTCACACTTTCACCTCATTGTGTCCTCCAATACAAGGTCTTTCTGCATCCAACAACCAGCCTTTGCTTATGATTGGGTTCCAGGAGAAATGGTAGTTTCTGCTGTGTTGGCTCTAGTGCTTAATTTGAGCCAGGGCTTGCCAGGGCTGAGCCATGACACCTGTAGGTTTGACAGTTCATAGCGCAGGCACTTCTGGGCTTGCTGCATCAGTTATGAATGTAAAAAAATTGCTTGAGCCCCCACACCAAATTGCTTGAGCCCTGGCACCTCTTTCATTACAATTTAAACACTGGTTGGCTCCCCAGCATGTTCCAGGGCTTTCCTGGATCAAAGAGGTGTTTCCTAATACAGTGTGGGTGAAGTCCTGGCCCCAATGCAGTTACTGAAAAAAACATGCATGTTTGTCGTTCTAAGAAAACCCTAGACCATGTAAGATTTTAAGACCACTGTCAGACCAGAAAAGCTTACCAGAACCGCTTAAATGTGTTCATAGATTTTGAAAGATATGAAGAAAGATACTAGGGTCAGAGGACAGGATTACTGGAAACAGAAGAGCCCTTAGTTCTAGACTGGATCAATTATATAAACCATTTAAAAATGCCTTGGATCAAGGCTATGTATAAGCCAATTCCTACTTTTATCAAACCATCACTGCCACTAGTTGTCAATAGACTTTGCTGAGTAATCTCCATTTTTTATCTAGTGTGCTATCTGAGCACTTACTCTTCCCTTTGTGTAATTTTATGTACCACACTGTAATAGTGATGGCGAGTAATTTCAAAGTTGGCATAGGAGCTAGTGTGAAACGTAATGAACTTTGCTATAACTTTTATTTGCCTCATGACTCAAAATACTGTATTGCGGATAGAAGGGAAAAACCCTACACACATGCAAGTAAGAGAGGGAGGAGACGGAGAAGTGATACTGAATCACTGAGACCCACAAATTAATCTCAGCACAGTGTCTTCCTGCCATTGTGTTGCAATGTTTCCATTATGCTGTTGAATCAAGACATCATAGTTGTGTTTATCTGACACAGCTTCATGCTTCAAACATTGCAATCCATTTTCAGGGTTTCACTTGAGAGCTATTTTGTGGCTAGTTTTGATTCTTTTTGGTGACTAAGTGGCTCTGTAGCTCTTTAAGACCGAGCATCACTGATCTAGCCCATCTTTCTGAAATATTGAAAAGGTAACTTAAAAGTTAATTTATGTCAGTACTGTGCCTTTCCCAAGGCCCACAGATGCAGAAGCCTAATTGAAAGGAAGGGGGAAATCAACCCATTGGCTTTGACTGCAGATAATGAGCAATACTATGAGATAAAAATCTATTATCAAACTAACCCCCCCTGGAATGTATGAAATAGAATAGCCACATTCCACACAACAAGAAGCTTTTGCAACATCCAGAGGATATACAATGCCAAGAAATATCAGAATTACTAAGTCAATTTAAAGGTACAGCCAGTGGACATAACTAATATTTTTACTTCCCTGAGCTGGCATTGCTTAGATGAAATTAATCTTTACTGGCTCAGTGAGACAAATGCCTTGCAGTATATGAAATCATTAGAAAGTTGTTAGTTACCACAATGTGCTATCTGAACTATACTTAAGAATGGTACACAGTGGTCTCCTATCTCTGTCAGTGGCCAGATGCTTAAGGGAAGGAACAAAAAACCCAGTTGAGGGCAAAAAATCTCAGATTCTTTACTGTAGTAATAGTTGATAAATCTTGACTGTATTTTGGCTAATTTGCAATCGTTGCTGTTTAGAGTGACTGGCCAATAACGGATGCATAGTTGGACTCTACAACCAAAATCTGTACTCCCCATGCTCCAGTTGAAGTTAGTGGAGTTGCACAAGGTGCAAGTGAGTGTAGCAATTCACCTTAAAGTTTTAGCTGAGATTAGTGCTATGTAAATAACTGCAAGTTTCAGTTTGGAGACAAAACCAAAAAATAAAATTTCTTTTGGGTCAACCCAAAACACTTGATACAAAAAATGATGTGAGCTCAAGAAGTTAAAAAAATTGTTTTGGATTGAACAAAACATTTCATTTTATTTTTAGATTGAAAAAAAAATCTTATTCAACCTTAAACAATTTTTTTAACTGTTTCATTTTCATTTTTTCCTTTCTTTAAAAAAAAAACTAAACTAAACTTTGACATGAAAAGTCATTTTGAATTGAAAAATTGAAATGGTTCATTTTGAAAATGTTGGAATGAAAAGGGTTTTTTGGAATTGTTTTGGATTTTTTTCCTACCGAAAGAATTCTGTGAATTTGACATGAATTCCTGAAACGTTTGTTTGACCCAATATCTGCATTTTTTCAGCGCAAAAAGTTTTGGCTGAAAAATTTTGCCCAGCTGTAGTTGAGAGCTATGTAAGAACAATTTGCTTCCAGCAGAGAAAAGCTATGTCCAGTGCTGAATGGTTTTACCAAAAGGAAGTTCCTTTTAGCTCACCTGCTACAACAGCTATTTGTGAACAGCAGGGTTCCAGCGTCTGTTTTAGCTGAGGTGGTGTGCAGGGCACATGTGCAATGAATCAAGAGTGAGATGATAAACTCTGCTGATTGGCTGTGTCCACTAGATGTATCTAGACATCTTTTTATTTTGTGTGTGTGTGTATGTGTGTGTATATATATATATATATATATATATATATATATATATATATATATATACACACAATAATTCCATACTGCCATTTGGCAGACTGAACATTAATGTTGCCATAATCAGTTGGGTGTAACTTCAGGTGCAGCAGTATGGCTTGAAATTAGTCTTAGCAAGCTCAGTAAAACCAAGGACAGACCTTTCTGAGGAATGCTGGACATACCTTTGGCCACGACTTTTCCACAGCTGGGTAACAATTTCGGTAACACTGTAACTTTGCCTGCCACCTATTAAAGTTGTAGAGATAGGTTTGCTGACTCTTTATTTAAAAAGCACTAACCCTTTGCTTGGAAACTGTCTTATTTTCAGAGAAAAAGTATAAAGTGCAATTATCATAAAAGGTGTCATTCCTTTGATTTCATCTGTGATTTCCTGCCCACCATATTCTGCAATCCCACACTTGAAAGAAGTGTGATAGGTTCATTGGAAACCCTAATTTAAGACTTTTTGACAACACTAGTTGAGAGGAGCATTTGTCCAATGTGCAGTGTCAAGGAAGTAAGATAGATGAAGCTAGCAGAGGGTGCTGTTGTGACTACCAAGCAATCGTGTAACCTCACCTCCTCTTTCACCACTGCCTCTATTGGCTAACTTGCAGTGAGGAGCAGCAATCGGGGTGATAGAAGCAGGAGTAGAGTGTTGACTGACTCAGTTTCCCTTGGGTAGAAAAGTGTGGAAAGAATAGGGGCATATACCAGGGACACACACACATCACTGGGTTAGTGGAAGGAGAAGGCACCAGACATGGACACAGTTTGAGGAGTAGGGAGGGGATACATAGACAGTACTGGGTGAGAGAGCACAATGATGGGGGGAGAACTCCAATAGTGGAAAGACAAGATTGACGGGTGTAATGGGAGGAAGAGAGACACAGAAGAGGGGACAGCAACAGATGATGAGATGAGAGAGAGAATGGCACAGAAGAGAGGGAAGGAGAAAATAAAGCATTAAGGTAAAATTACATAAGAGGTGGCAGCTCAACTTAAAAAAGAAAACAGGAGCGATTTTTAAATGGTTTAAAAACTCAGGACAATTACTCTGAGAGAAAACAAAGACACTGAAAAAGAACCTAGACCACGTACCCTGGACTTAGGAAGGGATGTCGTAAAATGTGCATGCTGAGTCTCAAATGAGGTGTAGCAGATTTTATAATCTGACAATTGAGTTGGTTGTATTTGAGTTTATATCCGGGTCGGCTGTTGGCCTGATTATGTTAGAGCTCACATCATGGATCTTGACTGTGTTCTTCCATCCCTGCTCAGTCTTTACCATGAAGAATCATTTCAAAAATGTACTCTGGTTTAGTGGGAGTCACTCTTTAAATATCAATCCTATTTTTAGAAAATTAGAAAAATGATTTCCAGGGGCTTTAAATAACAGCATAAGCTCCTTCCTTCTTATTAACTATAGACAAATATCAAGTACAAATGTAAAATTTGTTTGGCTGCTAAGACAAATAGCTTAGTACAAACCAATGAGCTAATGCTGGGCACACTCTAGTATCAGCTTTTACTGCCTACTTCTGAAGTCTTTACTTGAGCAGAGTTTCAATGAAAGAAGAGTTTTGCCTAAGTGAAGGGCTCCAGGTTTGACCCATAAGTTTCAATTCTGGTCCTCTGTTCAAAGCTATATTTTGATAGAATTTTTCAAGACCTGGGAGGACAGAAACCTGCCCACTTGTTGGAGGCACACCCACTGGAGAGGTCAGGGCACACATCTCTTTTGCCTTCTGATTATCCAGTGAATACCTTCTGGCAACAGCTACAGGACTTGCACTTTTTTAAAAATGGGGTTTGTCAAGGTTCCTTCCCCACTCTGAACTCTAGGGTACAGATTTGGGGACCTGCATGAAAGACCCCCTAAGCTTATTCTTACCAGCTTAGGTTAAAAACTTCCTCAAGGTACAAACTTTGCCTTGTCCTTGAACAGTATGCTGCCACCACCAAGTGTGTTAAACAAAGAACAGGGAAAGAGCCCACTTGGAGACATCTTCCCCCAAAATATCCCCCCAAGCCTTTCCTGGGGAAGGGATACAATACTCTTGCATTGTATAATACTCTTCCACAGCTCATAGGAAGTTGTGGATAGAGCTCTGTGAACAACCAATGTTTTGGTTCAAGTGGCCAAACCGGGGGGGCAGGGGGCGGGAGAGATTCAGGTTGGCACAAAATGAAAATGTTTGATTTTTCAGTGAAAAAAGTAAAAAAATAAAAATTCATTTCAGTCCAAGCAAAATGTTTCATTTGGGTTTTGACGTTTTTTAAACCTTTTTATTTTTTTAAAAAAGAAATTCGAATTGTACTAAAAGTAAAAAGAAAAGGCCATTTTGAATCTGTTTCATTTTGAAAATTTCTAAATGAAACATTTTGTCTTTTTTTTATTTTGTTTGTTTTATTGACTGAAACAATTTTGCAAACTCAACACAAATTTGCTAAATGTTTTGGTCAACACAAATCTGCATTTTCAGAAGAATAAAAAAGTTTTTGTCCAAAATTTTTTGTCCAAATCTAGTTGTGGAATCCCTTTTCATGACCTTTCTGAGGTCTGCTCCTCAATCTCCACCTTTGCACTCTGAAAGGGCTAGGTGAAATCCTGGGCCAGTTGAAATTAAAAGAATTAAATTGCGCTTTGCATTCTTGGACTGTGTGGGGCCTATATTTGGCCGGTAGAGAATAAGTTATAGTTGCTAATGAAACCTGCAACCTTTTGCATAGATTGGTAAGAAATGAGTGCAATCTTAATTTCTCTTTGCAAATAAAGAGTAGAAATACCCTCTAGTTCTTAACATTCTACAAATTAGAACTCTGCCTTCATTGTCCCTACTTTGAATCTAGCTTAGTGTTCCCGTCGAGTTACATAACATTTCATCTGCTGACACTTTTAATACTCCTTTCAGTGCAAAGAAGAAGTAGGGAAACATGTTAAACATCACTTTTAAAGCGCTTTGAAAAGCAAAATATTCCAAAATGGAATTTAAATTAATTAGACCAAGGATGGAAAATTCAATTTAAATAATGAGTTAAAAACTCTTAAAAAATTGGAATCTCATGTTTTTATGGTAGCTTACAAAACCCTTTTCTCTTCCTTCCAAAGCCATTAGCACTGAGCACTGCAGTATCATACTGTAGTAACCTTGTAAAAAAAAAAAGAAGTAGTGAGACTTTAGGAGCAGGTCCTCAGCTGGTGTAAATCACTATGGAGCTATTTTGTCAGTTGAGGATTTGGTCTATAAATTACACATTGAAAACATTCATTATATGATAGCAGAATAAAAGATGTTTGCTAACAATAGGTATCGTTAACCAAAGTGAATCTATTTAATTATTGTTAATGTTCAACAATAAAGTTTTCTGAATTTTTTTAGGGATTTAAATATTTATGATCAAATAATTAAAGACAAAGGCAATTCTCAGAAAAGCAAAGAAAAACCCAATATATAAGTCATAATCAATTATTGTGTATTTATTGTCATACTACATTTCAATATTGAAAAAGGAAAAAAAATAAACTAAAGAGTAGAGTCATCCCAGAAGGCACAGGAGGTACAGTTTCATCCTATTGCAACCACGTGGCCAGCTGCACTGATATTCACTTCCAGGGGTGGGTAGGCTGAAGGATCCATGCCCCCGCTCCTCTCAAAATTTATTTGGGGAGCAAGGGAAGCTTTATTTTACAGCCATAGAGCTTCATAGGAATCCTGGTAGCAAAGGCTCCCCAAGAAATGCATTAAATCAGCAGATTTCTCAGCCAGCCTAGCTCTGCCCTGTCTGAGCTGGGCTCTGCCCACATCATACGCCAAGGCCCCAGGCTTTGTAGGAACGTTAATGGCTTGAGTTGTTTCTCCATTTGTGGCAGATTTACTGCTTTTGAGGGACCTGCAGCCTTGGAAGTGAATTGACCTCAGCAAGTTCACCAGTGGAATGAAAAGGGAAGAAGAGATGGGGCACCAGGAAATGCAAACACTGATATTCCACAGAATCCTCTTGAAAAGCATGCCAGGCCAAGGCAAGCAAGCATGTATAGTGATGGTACATCGGAGACGTTGAAGACCACCCTAAAAAAAAGAGTTGAATGAAAAAGTTCATGTTAGCACTTAAGTCACATGAGTAGCACCACTAAAACTGGGGCTACTGGCATAACGAAGGGCTCACCAACATTAGATTACCACAGTTGGACCTGTAATGAGCACTCTAATATTGCTTCATGAACAAGATGCTACTTCAGGGATATCAAGGACTGTCATCTCACAATGTGCCTGAAATAGAAATATTTTGAGGATGTCTCTAGAAAGACCTGCTAATTGATCTAAAATTATAGGGACAATTATAGGGTGTGTGACACCATTCATCCCTTAAATGTTTTTGCAGGACTTTCTGAGGTGAGATGCAATTGAAGAAATTGCAAGAATAATGAAATAAAACAAATCGTGTGGGAAGAGGCCAGGGGAAAGGATCCTGGAATATTTCTTTGGGCCAAAATGAAACATATAACGAGGCAAGAGAGTTAACAAAGAGAGAGAGAGAGAAAGAAGATGTTGTGTAAAGTATATTTTACATGCAAGTTTTGGTACCTCCCTCCTCCCCCAACACCAAAACCCCTCTAGATATATGACAGTAAAAGGAAAGGACAAATAAATGTAATGGAGTATGAAACAAAAATATAACATTCTGTTTTACTATGTGTGTAGTCGAGTTATTGCTGGTGTTTGCAATTTAATCTGTTGTGATAGTCATCTTATTATTATTATGTTTATTTTACTTCTGTCTTTATTAGAAAGCTCTGGACAAGTCTGTCTCCCTGTGATCAAACTCTGATATAACCAGTGGCTAATGTTGGTGAGAGCACAAGCATTAGCATTTTGTGTGGTTACATGTCGTCTTGGATGCAGATGCCTGTAGAATGCAAGGCTTTGGGGAAAGAAATTGTCTTTCTTCTGTGTGTGTACAGCACCGGGGGCTTCAACCCCAATGAGGGTGTTTAGATGTTACCATAACTTAAAGATTTACTACCACAAAATAATAGGGTAAGATGACATCTTGTGTTGTGGGACATGGCAAGGAGAAAAGAATGAAGCCAAAGGAATAAGTGTGTATCCGTGTGGAGCTGTGTAAGGGCATAACTTTTGGACTCTCAACCATCCTTCCCACAGCTGATCCAACCACACACCCCACTATGGAGAGACTAGTGGGGAAGGGTGGAACAGGGGCAAAACTGACAGAGCCATTCTCTTTTTCCCTGGATTCTGATCTGGAAAGATCTGATTCTGAAGATAGGCTGGAAGTAGGCACTCCCTTTCCCCATGGAAGGACAGGACAGTTGGAAGGGGTCCAGCCCTCTCCCTCCCTTGAGGGAGGAAGACCCACTGGAGGTTGTCTTGCAGGAGAAGAAAGAGGGCAGCTAGGGGATTCCCAGCATGGACAATTTTTCCCACCTCAGATGCTGATGCTGATGCTCCTACTAGTGGGAAGAATGGGACCCACGTATACTCCCCAGGCAGGCACTAGCTCCTCCTCTTTCATATTCTCCCATCTAAGGAGTCTTTATTTTATTATCCAGTGAAGAGGAAGAAGGAAGGGGAGATCTCAGGAGGCTGATCTCCCTCAAGCCCCAGAGAGGAAGGAGAACTCTCCCAATGCTTTAATTCATAGATACTATTCCTCTATTTTGTGCTATGTGTTTGTTTGGTGATTGATGACTGCAGGCATATTTATTTAGCCTTGTACAGCACCAGGGTGTGGATCCTCTCTTTGGCCCAGATCCAGAAAGGATCCCAATGGGAGTTAGCCTAAATATCTTTGTGGAATTGGGCCTTTGGTCTTTTTATCTCCATTAATAATGACTAGCAAAGTGCATGTCTTTGCCCCTGAGTAACAGGTGATAATTTTCAAGTCAATATCCCAACCTGTGACAGGTAAGTCAGTTAGCAGTGTGCAGTCAGTCCTCTCTAGAGCTGGGAATTGCATGGTATTTGTGCCCAAGCATGTCTTGTGGCTTAAACCAACAATTCATATTTTAGTTAGGACTTCAACCTTGACCTCAGAGTTAAAATTTCAGTGTTTTATCTATTAGTTCTCTGAAGCCTAGAACAGGATATGCATGGGAAATACTTATTTAAAAATACTTTTGTCTGATTTGCATACTGCCATATTTGTAATTATTTTTGTTTGACATCGTGCAACTGCAACTACCATAAAATCAAAAGCAGTAAACCAGTAAATTGTTTTGCTGCTTGTCTGTTAGCAGCATGTTAAGAATGCTAGAATTCACCACTAGCAAAACTAAGCAGAATATTTAGCTACAGGTCAGGAAGTGAGTCTCTCTTAATTTTCTTTTAAAAATGTAGATGCCATATATTAACGCCCACTTTCTGCTTCTTTGAGATGAGTTCATCCCATCTAATATGCATTAGAAATAATCTACTCATTTCATGAAAGGTTTCTAAGGCATGAATAAAGAGTCTGGCTGGTTGACTAGTGGAGCAATTAATGGAATCACACTCAGCTTATTTCTGTGGCCTATTTTCTCAGGCCAGCCATCAGTATAATTATCAACATTAGAAGAATCTTCTGAGATAGAAGAGAGGGTCACAAGTCAAAGGGAGTCGAAGTTCACTCCAGGAAACTTAGCTGTTTGGTTTTAATAATTCTTCATTAAACACCCTCCAGGGTATCAAAAGGATTTATTTCCAGTGTTATCCTGCAGTGCCTTTATTTCTGTTCAGTCCTGAAGAAACAGTGAGAGAGAGTATTTTAGTGCTTAGCATTTCCCTTCCCAATTTTGAGGCAATTTGTCCAAATTGATATCGTATTAAACTAGCAACGTAGAAGGGATCCCTTTTCCAACGTGTAGATATGTAGGCATGTGTAACCAAGGCTATGGGTTCATGCCAAGCCATGTCCCTGTGCATATGTGTATGAAAGTTCAGGTATACATGCACATAAAAGATCATAAGTACTGTACAAAAAAAAGAATAAAGACATTTGTGTATATATACATAGAGCCCTGTGTATATGCATATGCCAGGCCATGTATGTGGTATGTGTAACCATGCTTATGTGCCCATACAAAAACTCTTGCCAGAAAGATGTTAAAATTCAGGAGATTTTGGTTAATGTTCCTTTTGTACTTTCACATATACTTCCCCAGTGAAATAATGTTCCCACCGTCAACACTGTAACGCTGTCTCAGCTTCACTGCACACTGAAACTGCCTTTATTATGCTGGATAAGCAGGCCAATCTCTTTTTAGATTAGATTTTTAGATTTAGATGGCTTTTTCTTTTCCTTCAGATTTCATAGCTCAGCAAGGGGGGGGGGGGAGCCTAAGAGGGTGGAGAGCAAGAGAGATTTTTCATTGTTCCTAATAATAGAATGAAACATACTTGTGGCCAATTTCTCCAGAACGTGATTGGTATTTCTGTAATTTTGTGGATTTGGGCCTTTGGTCTTTTCATCTCCATTAATAATGACTAATGTCTGCTAATAATGTTCTAAATGAAGACTATGTTTAAAATGTTTGAAGATGCTTAATAAAGCGGTGGATCGCTCTGTCTCTGAATGTTGTTGGGTTTTTAGGTCATTTATTTCAAGTGATATTTACAGCAAGAGCTGAGAGTGGGGATGGAGAAAGAGGATGGGGTGAGTTGCTCAAACCCTGGTTCTTTTAAATATTATGCTCAGTGATGCCCTTTTGTCATTGGGGGTGAAGGATGAATGAGTAATGATGAGGGCAAGGGTAATGATAATGAAGATCAATCAGTGCAGTGAAAAAAAGATTCTGCAGGTGAAATGATGCTTTCACTTGCCACTGTGCAATACCACTGCCTGCAGATGATGACCTGGGTTAACCCTGAGAAACTGCATTAGCCATCACTAGTACTGCAGAGGTGTAATTATGGGCAAATTTAAAGACACTGGTTTTGAGCAAGTGTCATTGAGTGCATGAAATGACCTGCAGAATAGAACCGGGTTTTCCATTTTCCATTTTGCAGAATAGTCTGTGGTTTTGACATTTTTTTCCATTCCAAAATGGAACAACCCCACCCCCAATTAAAATTTAATGAAAAACAAAATTCTGGAAAAATATTGTTTTGGGTCAACTGAAATGTTTCATTTTGATAAATCAGTGTGTCTCATTCTGATTTTGACTTTTTAAGAATTATATATGATATTATATAAAACGTAAAAAATCAGAGCAAAGTGATTTTGAAACGGAAAATCAAATTGTTCCATTCTGTTTTCTTTTCAGAATGCCATGTCCTTAAAATGGACATGTTTCTGTGGAAAGGTTCACCTTTGATGAATCAGCATTTTCTGATGCCGAAATAGTCCTTTAGAAAACTTTCACCAGCTCTACTCAGCATCTTTAATTCTGGTGATGATACATGAGAAGGACAAATCTAGCTTGACATTCCCAGCCCACAGGGATGCTGCAGGGCTGGCAGTTAGAAAGAGTCTTTTTTTCCCCTTGGAAACAGAGACAATTTGATATAGCATGAGAGAGAAACAATACAATGCAACCCCACAATGCCGTTATTACAGAGTTACATTTCAGATTGAGCAGCACTTTCAGCCTTCTAAGAGAACAGTTGTAAAATCTACACCTGGGATTGGACAAGTAACTGGAGTAGTGTGGAATGCTGCTGTGATATGCTTCCTTAGGCTGCTCAACAAATGGGCAATTGCATTCTGAACCATCTGTAATCTCTGGCTGGCTATCATTGTCCACAACTGCTCCAGGTCTTCTTAACCACCACTGTGCTTATATATTATATATATTATATTATATATTAAATTTACAATCAGTAGTAGAATCTAGACTTGCTTCTGGGGAAGGGTACGCCGCCGCCGCCACGACCACTCCTGCCTTCCTTCAGGCTCCCTACTGTCCTCTGAGCAGTCCCTTTCTGTTTGCTTATATAGTCCTGGGTGCTGGAAACCTGATTATCCCCTCAGCTATGTCTCCACTCTGCCAACTGCATGTCTTTCAATCAGAGCTCAATTAATATAAACTGGTGGGGATTTGATTGATTTAGCTCCTGATTCAGCACAACCTGTTACTTCTGGCTTAGTGTGAATTAAAGTGGCTTGCAGAAATCCAGTCTTGAGGTATCAGAATGGATCACTTTAGCCAGGTCCCTCTCTGAGAGAAAGGGGTACCATCAGTTGACCAAGCAACTGAAAAATAAGGTGTTTCTGGTACTGCTGCTATTGGGAATTCATTGTAGTAATGTATCATGGAAAACTGATCATTAATGCAACACATTGATTATGAAAGGGCAAGTGCTTCAATATCAGATGAGATCACATTTTTCCCTTTCCCTCCAATTGCTTTCCCTTGTCACTAGAATCATTTCAGTTTTACCTGTTTTTTGTTGTAAGCCAGCCATTGTTCATCCAGATTCCTATTTACTTCAGACCCTAGGCCAGCAAAGAGACAGCAATGTCTGCACTAGAGAAGGAGATGTAAGGCTGGGTGTTTCTTGGATACTGTACTGTCCCACACAAGTTCATACTGTCTCCGACAACATCACAACATAAGTTGAAAAGTAGAGAGTATATACACACACACACAGAGAAGGTGAAAGTTGCCATGCAAACTGTAAGAGGCTAATTAATTAAGATGAGCTATTTTCAGCAGAAGAAAAAAACTTTTGTAGTGACAATCAAGATGGTCCATTTAGACAGTTGACAAGAAGGTGTGAGGATACTTAACATAGGGAAATAGATTCAATATGTGTAATGACCCAGCCACTCCCAGTCTCTATTCAAACCAGAGGTCCATTTCCTGGACACTACTGTGCTAATAAGTGATGGTCACATAAACACCACCCTATACCGGAAACCTACTGACCGCTATACTTACCTACATGCCTCCAGCTTCCATCCAGGACACACCACACGATCCATTGTCTACAGCCAAGCTCTAAGATACAACCACATTTGCTCCAATTTCTCAGACACAGACAAACACCTACAAGATGTCTATCAAGCATTCTTAAAACTACAATACCCACCTGCTGAAGTGAAAAAACAGATTGACAGAGCCACAAGAGTACCCAGAAGTCACCTACTACAGGACAGGCCCAACAAAGAAAATAACAGAACACCCGTAACTGTCACCTTCAGCCCCCAACTAAAACCTCTCCAGCACATCATCAAAGATTTACAACCTATCCTGGAAAATGATCCCTCACTCTCACAGATCTTGGGAGACAGACCAGTCCTCACTTACAGACAGCCCCCCAACCTGAAGCAAATACTCACCAGCAACCACACACCACACAAGAAAAACACTAACCTAAGAACCTATCCTTGCAACAAAGCCTGATGCCAACTCTGTCCACATATTTATTCAAGTGACACCATCATAGGACCTAATCACATTAGCCATGCCATCAGGGGCTCATTCACCTGCACATCTACCAATGTGATATATGCCATCATGTGCCAGCAATGCCCCTCTGCCATGTACATTGGCCAAACCGGACAGCCTCTACGCAAAAGAATAAATGGACACATTCTGACATCAGGAATCATAACATTCAAAAACCGGCAAGAGAACACTTCAACCTCTCTGGCCACTCAGTAAAAGATTTAAGGGTGACAATTTTGCAACAGAAAAGCTTCAAAAACAGACTCCAATGCGAAACTGCTGAGCTTGAATTAATATGCAAACTAGATACCATTAACTTGGGTTTGAATAGGGACTGGGAGTGGCTGGGTCATTACACATACTGAATCTATTTCCCTACGTTAAGTATCCTCAGACCTTGTTAACTGTCTAAATGGGCCATCTTGATTATCACTACAAAAGTTTTTTTCTCCTGCTGATAATAGCTCATCTTAATTAATTAGCCTCTTACAGTTTGTATGGCAACTTCCACCTTCTCGCTGTGTGTATGTATATATATATATATATTTTTTTTTTTACTATATGTGCCATTTTATGCATCCGATGAAGTGGGCTGTAGCCCACGAAAGCCTATGCTCTAATAAATGTGTTAGTCTCTAAGGTGCCACAAGTACTCCTGTTCTTTTTGCGGATACAGACTAACATGGCTGCTGCTCTGAAATCTGATCCAGTATGCCATTCTTCTGAGAGGGCTTCCAGTGAATAGGTGCCTCTCCTTATCACTTCCCTCTGGGGCTTAACTTATAGGAAGGAGCTAAACCAACTTAATACCATTCCATCCATTAATACTGGGTCCTGCAGGCAGCGCTTCATGATGATCAATAGTACTGAAGGCTGCCAGAAAGTTTAACAGCACCAGCAAGGACATTTGATCTTTGTACACAGCTGTGAGGAAACCATTCATCATTGTCGCTGGTGCTGTTTCTATGCCAAATCCTGGTCTGAAGACAGACTGAAAGGAATCTAAATTGTTGCAAGAGACTGGTGTTGCCAGAGTTAGCCTAAAACCACCTGCTCAGAGATCTTGCCCAGGAAGGAGAGGTTGGAGATGAGGTGGCTGTTGCAAAGCTGTATTTACTGATTGCTACTTGAGCATGGTTGAACCATCAGGCAGATTATGGTTGCTGGGGAGTCAGGCTTGTTGAGCAAAGTGTTGATAATCTCTGCTAGCAGTGACCCTGGGCATTCACCTAAGAGGGGCAAAGGTCTAACTCTCACATGATTCCATGGGCTATCTCTGCAGGTACAGAACCCCTGCCTTCCCCTTCCCCACCCTTGGGAGATTAGAGATTAGCCTAAATACTATCAGGGAAGTGGGTAAGTCATCTTCTTCTTCCAGCACTGGATCTTCAGAGCCTCCGTCCCAGTCACATTTGTGGATAAAAAGCGTCCCATGATGTAAACTTGTTTTGGAGCCACCCCAGCATAAAGGGAGTAGCCAGTGAAAAAGCACAGTGGGTCTGAGTCTCCACTCTGTTACACCAGTTTTACACCACTGTACCGCCTCTGATTTCAATAGAGTTACACCATCTTAATCCTGGTGTGACAGAGACAGGAATAAGGCGCACAGAATCTGAAAAAATCAAGTGATGTGGAGTATCTGTTTGCAGTAGACTTCCTGGGATTGGGGGAGGGGAAGAGAAGTTATAGTTTTAAAGTGAACAAGTGTTAGTCAAACACATGTTGCGGATCAGACTCAGGCTCGTGCTACTGCCTCTTTGAACTGATCTTTCAATGAAAAAGTGGCCTTAAATCTTCCTTAAATACAGCGGTGTGCCGTAACACAGTTAGTCAGGCATTCAACGCTACACTTGCATGCAAAATGCTGTCCTCGATGCAGTGTGAGCTTGCACGTCTGTAGAACAAAATGGCACCCTCCATTAGCACTGAACGGCCAGACGGAATTGTCCCGTAGGCTCAGCTGGTCCTGGGGCATGCAATGCATGCCTTGCATACACAGATGGCACATCACTGCTTAAACATCACCCTGTACAAGTGCCCTCCACTCTCTCATTTGCTGTGCCAGCTGGAGCTCTGGTGTAACTGAAGGTCTAGCCTTGAGTCTCTTGAAGTAGAAAATGTTTGTTTGTTTGGGTTTTTTTTTTTCTAAATGAAAAACCACATCTAAACCAGTCTTGTGCATGCTGCCATTTTTTTAGCCACATTTTAAGTTGAATGTATTTTAGCTAGTGATTAATTTGTAAGGGAGAGGTAAGTGCAGCCAGGGAAATTTCTCCCTCTAAACTGTATGTGATCCCTGGCTTTAAACATTCAGTAACTCCTTACCCCATGGGTACATTTTCCTTCTCCTTTCAATATGGTTTTTGTGATTTGTATTATCATTTGCTTAAACATGTTACGCAACACACGTTTTACCTCAGCTGGCGCTTCAGACCCTTTATGTGGCTTCCGCTCTCCCCAACCTTCCAGGAATTTGACAAACTAATCACTGACTTTAGCACTTTCTTTTTATGGTTGGGATTGTGGTGCTGAAGCAACTTTTCTCCCCACCCCTATTTCCCTTTATCCTCTTAGGACTGACTAGGAAGCTGAGACTTTCAGAGTAACAGCCAGCGAGTGTTAGGACACAGACGTATTATTTTAGCTCCAATTCTCATTCTCTCTTCTCTACAATAACTGCTCTCTTTATGTTATTAAAAACTATTTTATCTCCTTAAGGTCCTGTGGGTGATCGAATTTTTACCACTTATTTACTATAGTTTTCTCTATTGTGCACTATGTGCTGATTGACCACTGATGTGTTCGGCAGCTGTTATGCTGCACAGTGCTGCCAGCTGTCCTGCATGGCACCAGGCTACCATATTGTCATGCCATTTTGAATCCTGCCTCTTTGCTCCATTAATAATACCAGTCATTGGTAATTTCTTTTTTCACAAAATAGTGATCATTCTATGTTTTACACACTCCTCCTCTCCCAGGTTCTCTCCAGGAATAGTGGGGAAGGTATCAAAAAGGCTGTAATCACAGCATTTCTGGCTCTAGTGGGTGCAGGAAAAATGGAGGGGAATAATCTCAACAAAATTTATTACCATAAGACTTCCAGTCCAATTTTTCAGTTAAACAACTTTAAAAAATGGGCCAGTAATCTGCTGTGGTATGACAATACCTATGTTAAAAATCCCTACGTGGCACTGACTTGCTTATGTGCTATCGCAATACTTCCTAACTGCTATCTTTAGTTGTTTGCAGTCCTAATTATTGGCTAATATAACTATTAATTAGAGTGTATTCTGTGTCCTATGTTTAAAAGTCTTGAGAGAGTTGAACTTGTCCTCTGTAATTTCTGGTAAATAAGAGTTGTCAAAGTTTTGCTTATCAAGAGTGTTATAGTAAAGTCTGTGTTATAATATGTCTGGGGAGGTGGTGTGGAGGAAAGGATTAGCCACCACACAACAACACGGTTCTAAGCAGAAAGCTTTATAATTGGCACTGAAGTTGTGGTTCAGACTTTAGATAATTTGGTTTCAATATTAAGACATTTAATCAGCTCCAAGTTGTAGATCTCATTGACTTTGATCAAATCCTTTAGTTGGATTTATAACCAAACGGACAGCCACCTTCTTAGAATCATCTTTAGTATTCATAAGAATTGATTATTTTTTACTATTAATTTGATGATTTAACTTAATTGCTGATTTAAGTCCAGTCTAATACTGACTTGATATTAATATTATAGCTGTAATGCTTTAATCTTAGTGCAGTTTAATATTAGTATTAATTCTTAGCTTTGGTGACATATTTCAAAATTTTGTTTCTGTTTTTAAAAAAATGATAAACAGATACTGCGTCTCATTTCTTTTAATCCGCAAGGGTCTGGAACCTTTGAGGGCTTGGGTGGATACAAGCCTGGCAACCAAAAGCCTGAACAGCTCCCCCTTATTTCTCTTTGGTTCTCATACATAACCATGCAATGTTGTACCACTAATGTAACTCCCAGCAGAAAACGCACTTATTATTGTAATACCCAAGAGAAAAGCATTACATACAAATATCCTGTCAAGTGGTTTTTGTTCCAAAGAGAAGTTACAAGTTTAACCCAGTAGACTTGCTATAAATTGTATGTTAGAAAAATCTCATTTCAAAACTCAGCATCAGGTTCCCATTCTGTTACTGAACCGTCTTATAACAAGGAGTTCGGTGGCACCTTAAAGACTAACAGATTTATTTGGGCATAAGCTTTCGTGGCCTAGAACACACTTCATCGGATGCATGGAGTGAAAATTACAGATGCAGGCATTATTATACTGACACATGAAGAGAAGGGAGTTACCTCACAAGTGGAGAACCAGTGTTGACAGGGCCAACCACTTGTACATGTTACTTCAACACTCTAATCTTCTTTCAAAATGTGTTTGGATCATTCTTACAATACTGTGTTCATTGGTAGGACTGACTAGGCCCAATTCTGATGTCACTGATGAGCATAAAGGAACAATAACTCCACTGATATCAATTCTATTCAGTTATACGTAGGTTCTTATACTGCACTCACCACTGTGATTCCAGTGGTGTATTAAGCACCATGATTAATCTCTGTTATGTGTCATTCCTTCTTTCTGTCATCCTCTCTCCAGGAGGTAAATTGTGCATATAGTGTAGTATTTCATTTTGGTAGAAGTTTATTATTAGAGGAGATATGGTCAAAAAAGTGCACCTGGCACTTGGAGCAGTAGGTGGTGAGGTTTTGGATGGTACAGTAAAAGCTTTGTTAACCAGCAAGTTGGAGGAATGCGAGGTGCCAGTAAGTCAAAAATTCCAGTTAAGTAAGAGGGAGGGAGTTTGGGTGTGGGAGGGGGCTCAGGGCTGGGGGTTGGGGTATGGGAGGAGGTGCGGGACACAGGCTCTGGGTGCCGGTGCGGGAGAGGGCTCCGGGCAGCGGGTTAGGGCACGGGACAGTTTCAGAGTGCCAGATCTGGGTGGCACTCACTTCGGGTAGCTTTCCCCCAAGCAGCAACAAGTTTCTGCTGCTCCTAGGCAGAGGCACAGCCAAAAGGCTGTGCGCGTTGCCTCCACTCACAGTCCCTAGCCAATGGGAGCTGGGGAGCCAGCATTCGGGGTGGGGCAGGGGCGGTGCATGGAGCCCCCGTGGCCATTCCTCCACCTAGGAGCATTGCCCACAGTCAATGGAAGCTGCAGGGGTGGCACCTGCGGGCAAAGGCAGTGCGCAGAAACGCCTGGCCACGCCTCCACCTAGGAGCAGCCAGTGACGTGTCGCTGCTTGCAGGGAGCCGCCCAAGGTGAGCGCCACCTGGATCCAGCACCCCAAAACCCCTCCCATGCTCCAACCCCCTGCCCTAAGCCCCCTCTTGTACCCAAACTCCCTCTAAGAGCCCGCACCCCCTCCTGAAATGCCGGTTTCCAGTTGGTAAAGTGCTGGATAATACGCTGTACTTGGTTCCTGTGGGAGTTGGTTCTACAGTCTTGGACTGGACCCAAGAAAGTTCAAAACAATGGATTACACCAGTGTTAAGTCTCATGAGGTCAGAATCAGATCCTATATGTTTTGCCTGAACCAGAATAGTCTTACACAGCTACACCATCTTTCTCTCCATGTGAAGAATATTATAAAAGACTTATGTTGAACTTCAATCAGAGCAAATCTGAGTCCATTTGAGTGGTTTGACTGTATGTACAGAAATGTAGTGATTTTTGTTTATGAACGAGAGGGAATAGGAAGCAGATTGGAATAATATAGTATTTTTTTTAAATCCCTTATTCTATAGTCAACAATTTTTGATCTTATGCTCTAGAAACCTTGAGAGGTACTTTTATGTCTCACTATCCTCAGATTACTTTTCAAATAGCAAAATATTGCAAGAAGAGTAATTGTTAAATAGGAAGCATTGTTTGGGTGATTCTAAATATATCAAGAGTGGGTATAGAATTGGATGCTTACTGTTGAAAGATAAATCTTCATAAATGGCCTCCTTGTATGCAAGGTTTTGAATAAATTTTGGTTTGTGCAACTATGGTCAAAACAACATGGACCCCCCTCCCCTCCAAAAAAGCATATGTAAATAATAACCAAGTAACACCCGATGAGTTAAAGAGGGCTTTAATGGTCCTGGTTCCATCATAATTCAATTTATTTTCTAGCTTTTAGAATTAAATCAAAACTGGGAGCAAAATGTAGTCCATACAGACAATAAATGCCACCATGAAGTGTTCTGATATGGGTGACATTAATGAATTTTTGCAAAGCCTAGTGTAAATCAATGCTCATTATTGTATCCTTTCTGCAGGAGTGGGTGCCAGGGGGCTAACGAAATCTATATGTCTTATTTTGTTTTGTGTATACGTAATATATGTATATGTAGCAAAACAAAAATACCTGAGCTGGTCTAAGAATGTTAATAGTTTAACTATTCTGAGAAATATGTTTTCTTCCTAGCCTAGTGTGCTTATGGGGTTAATGCAGAAGGGTTATTGCTTAACAACCACACAGTAGTCAAATCTCATCACCTTCAGCAGGAATAATTTATGGTTTAATCTTACATGCAAGCGTATTAAATTAGTATTACTCATCAGAACCCGCTTATTAATAAAACAAGCTGAATTAGCCACCGGAGAATCATATTTGGAAATTCAATGACAATTTTACATTTTTAATAAAGGCTCAGAAATATTACTGCAGAGCAGGTGGTATGAAGAAATGTGGTCAAATTTGACATTCATTAATAATTGAAGGATGGAACATGACAGAGGTGAACATTGATATTGATTTTTTCCCCTCTAATATTTGGATGAGTTCTGAAAAGTAAATAAAATGAGATAACAAGACATATCAAGTCTCACTGATTTCTTTGATCACCCCTCTCTGTACGCACACATATATCACTATTTTCCCTATCATGTTTTGAATAATTCAACACCTATAGTCTTTCCAGTTCAATGCATTATAAAACACACTCAAGCAGAGTTTCAATCATATTAGACTGAAAGCTGAATTTTTTATGAAGGATTATTTAAAACAAAATGCGTCTTGGGCCTTACAGTCTCTGAAACCAAACAATCCTGATAGTGAAGTGAGAAAATGTCAACACTGTGGAGAATTTTTCGATTCAAAAAATTAAAGGAATCCTGTTTGATGTATATTAACCATATCAATATTAACAACCTTCTATTGGATTTCAGAAGTGATTTGAGAGTGGCAGTATTATAGGCCTTGTATTTTAACTCATTGTGAAAGCTCTGAATTACTTGTACTCATGCTGAATTTGACCTGTCTTTGCGAAAGCTCCAGCAATACTACTGATCTGTTACTTTGATTCAGCCTAGATTTACTAGCCCTCTCGAACTCCAAACTAGCAGGAAATGCCACCAGTCCCTGTTGGCTAAACTTCAGGGTTCTTGTTCTAGACCTCTTTGCAAAAATAGAACTCTGTATGGCTCTGAGGGCTGGATTAAACCAACAAAAGGCCCCAGACACCTTCTCTGGTCCCTATGTCTCCATTCTTACCAGCCCCATTCTTCTGTGACCCCATCATTGATTGCAGTAGCGGTGGCAGGGGTCATCCTCTCAAGAGCTATCTCTTGAATAATGAGATTCCAACATTGCTCCTGGTCAGGTGGACTGGGGCCTCCATACAACAGAGTCCTCTGTTAGGATTATAGACGTCCCCCCTGCCCTCTCCTGCCATGGTTGGGTAGTATTGGCAGGGTGCTCTAACACAGAAAGCCCTTTTCTGGAATGGTTGACCATCCGTGGGCCTCTGTTCCAGGGAGTGGGGGTGGAGCCCCTCCCCCTCCCCCTTGTTCAGAGGTGCCCATCTTTTTTGTACTTGTCTGAAGAATAGCTGTTAAAGCCCCCTCCCTTGCCTATCTGAACAGCAGCAGTGGTGGTGGCTGGGAAAGTGGCCACCTCCTCCAAGCTTTCAAAGCAGTGGTGGCGACAACAGCCCTCCAATGCCATGTGCTTATCTGAGTATCTCAGATGGTTCCTATGGAACAGGTTGCCCTCATATGGCTGCTACACAATGGGTGCAGCTGTTGTGGCAGAATAAGGACAAGAGTGTTACCTCTGTTCATTGTAGACTTGCTGCCTACAATCTTCCCCAGCCTACACTGCCTGCCTTCCAGCTAAGGTGGTAAGGAAACAGTGCACGTACCCTCATATCTCTCTCCACCATCTTTTTCTCTCTGTATAAACAGGCTTTGACAAGAATCACCATTTAATAACAATAAAAAGGCAGATGAAAGGCATTAGCTTTACCACTTGTGTAGATCAGGGGCAACATCTTGGCCTCAGTGAAACTCAGTGGGGCCAGGATTTTATACTTGATGATCTTCTGGCTTTGAGGAGGGTTTTGTCCATTTGATTAACCTAGATTATCAAATCTCACAGGTGCAGACCTCTGTTCAATAGGTTTAGGACTCTTCTTAACAGTATTCTCTCCCTTCAGGAAATCTGTGGCATGGGAGAAGGTATGGAATCTCCTGTTGTATTGCTGGGGAGGAATGAGATGAAGGCTGTATGAAAGGCAAAACAGTAAATCCCAGAAAAATAGGGTGATCATATTTTACCAAAGGGAAAACGGGACACCTCCGGGCCGGCCTGAGCCCCGCTGCATCCCCCATGTGGGGCTGACCCAAGCCATCCTTGCCTCCAGCCAGCGCAGGGCCGGCAGAGGTCCTCCTCCCCCCAGGGCTTGTCCCAGACCCCTCCCCACTGCTCCCCCGCGTGCAGGGCTGCCCCAGCCTCCCTCCCCTGCTTCCCCACACATAGGGCTGCATGAGCCCTCCCTGCCATCCGCCCATGCAGGGCCAGCCTGAGGTTCTCCTCTCCACTGGCACCTGGGGCCAGCCAACGCCCCTCTGCTACCTACCTGCGTTGCCCCCCTCCCAACGGGGGGTGCCCGTCCACACTGGGGGCTGAGCTGCCAAGGCCACTTGCCTGCGCGTGGGGCTGGTGGGCCAAGCCCTGTCACACACCTGCGCACAGGGCTGCCTAAGGGCCCCCCCCCCGCCCCCGCATAGGCAGGGCGGGCCAGCTGACATGAGCCGCTATCCCTAGTCCTCCTTCCAGAGCAGGACTGGCATTGCCATTTGTCCCCTTACCCCCCACACATGTTCCTCCACACTCGCTAGGATCCCACCCCACTTTTTTTACAAAACTGGGCATTTGTCCTGTTTGTTCTTGCCTGCTGATGGTCATTTGGCAAGAGAAAATGGGACAAATGCCCAGTTTTGTCAAAAATGTCAGGATGGCCAGGACAAGGCCTAAAAAAGGGACTGTCCTGGCCAAAATGGGATGTATGGGCACCCTACGAAAAATGAACTACTCCAGGAGTTGGCACAAATAACGAAGTCCTAAAGCAAGAGAGTTAAAGGACAAATTCTTCAGAGCACAATTGCTTCCAAGTTTACAAATATTTGTTCGTGGTTTCAGATGAACGTCTCTATTCCAAGATATTGAACATAAATAACATTTATTGTCTGTAGTTATTTTCAGCTTTCTTGGCTCCGTACTGCTTACTACAGAGCAAGTTTGTAGGTCCCTTTGACTGTGTTACCAGAAGAAATGGCTGTTGCACTAGCTCACTTTGCCAGACTGAATTTAAATTGACTTCAGTACCCAGAATTAATGAAATCGAGTGAAATGACTCAAAAGGTATTCCACGAGGTATTTCGCTTTAATTAGCAAGATATTGTAGTAAATGTGATTCATCAGAGATTAAAGAAAGTTACAATATATTATGATCCTTTTAAAAATTTAGGTAGGTTAATGCTGGAAATAGAATTCTGAATTTGTTTGGCATTGGAGTGAAGTTTGTTTAGTCTGTTTTCATATTTGCCTTAGAATATAAAAGTAAAAAAAAGGCGCACTACAATTAGACGCTAAACTAGTAGGTGATAATGACGAGGCATTATTAGCCAAATTTTAGATATTTATCCCTATGTTGTATCCACTGAATGCAAATAATTTCCATTGTGCATGCAAAACCTACAGTTGCAGGCACAAAAAGAATAAGTGAACTCTTAGGTACCTGTTCCTTTGTAGATTGTTACCAGCTTTTGATGTGCATTTATGCAAACAAATACAGGTTTTGTGAATTAAGGGGTATTCTTAAGGAAGGAGGCTGGAGCTCATGGTCTGAATCCAGCCAGTTGTAATATAAACATTCTTTTGAATCTTATGCCCTGTATTGGAGGTGAAGGGTTTCTTCTCCTCAAAAATCATATTGTCTACCACGTACTGCTTAGCAAAATTATTCCCAATAGTGAATCCCTGGTGTATCTAGTTTTCTTCACCTATTAGGCTGGATGTTTCTCAAAGTAAGTTTTATGCTCTTCACAGATAAGATTGCTACAAGTTGGCAGTCTCTATGCCACAAAAGCTCTGTGTAGGAGATGATAAATGCAAAGTCTTTCCTGTTGGGTGTTCACTAGTTTTCCCTGCTGGGTTCTGGAAGTGGTTGGGGAATTCCAGGATGCAACCTGCAATTCTGGTCCATGCCTTTCTTGGCCCCCCATTTTCAGTAGTCAATAACTGGGTCATTGTTATAGGATAGTATCAAGGCTTAGGTGAGGTATCAGCAGCATAAAGACATGATTGCTAGGACTATGCTGAAGAAATTATTTTTTGACACTGACAACCTCATTAATTATTGCACTGTCCATAATTTTCCTTTTCCTGGGTAAGGAAAATCTAGCAGCAATTGGAGGCCACAGATTTCTTCAACTTCCTTCAGTTTGGTGTGTGGCATGGAGACAGAATGAGACTACACTTAATGGTTGTTACAGAGATTGCTATGTTCCGACCTGTGTTGTGTAATATTTATGACATGGAAAGGTTATAAGAGATGACAGGAGTGATTTTCAAAGGCACAGGTAGGCAGCCGACTCCCATTGAAAGTCAATGTAAAATGGCCACTTAACTCCTTTAGGCACTTTTGAAAATTCCAGCCTTAAGCTTTTTTCCAGGAAAGCACTTTGGCTCTTGCTGCTCCCAACTCTAGAACTGGGGCTGAGAAGCCGCATAAGCCTTACAGTGGTAACAAGGGATTGTGTTAAAGGACTATGAGACATTCCCCACAGTACATGATCTCTGGAGTATTTCTCACTTTGCCCTCGGGTGCCTGATAAATTGTGCTCAAGATTACAAAATTCTCTGAGCCCCAGCTCACTGAACTTAAACTCCCAAGTAAAACTGCAGGGGATGGTTTGCTTCAGACTCCTGAAAACTGAACTGTAAGGTCTGATTTATGAACCTTTTCTGAAGAGAACCCAGGAGCGTCCACACTGCCTAGTTTAAAACCTAGAGTGTAGACTACTTCTATGCTGTTATGTTTCATTTCTTTAATTCTAATGATCAATTAGTGTTCCTATTATTTAATTTACCATCCAATGTTCTAGCGATAACTTGTTTTTTTTCTCTTTCTCGATTCCCACATAAGTACAATGCTGATATTTCTACAAATCCAGTCATTATAATTAGTGTCATTATTATTTACTTACTTTTGGTTTGTGACTAAAAGAGACAAGTATTTTGATACTACCTTCCTCCCCTATCATTCATTAAATCTTTAGGAAGATAAAAAGTCTTCCTCCTTTATCAATATGATTAAGTGGGAGGTAGGGAGTCAGTGCAACAAGGGACAGAAAACATTCAGCTCCCGTTAATGGACGTTGCATACAGAATTCTTCATCCACCACAATGCAACTTCAACCCCTTCTACTGAAGCAGTTGGGTATAATACCTGAAAAAGGTACTCATATAATGGTATCTCAGCTATTGAGCCTGAGCGTAAGTTCCTCGGTGCTTTCTGTTCACAAGCACAATGCCAGTGTAGATAGGGACACGTGGGTAAATGAAGCAAAGAAAGGAGAAATGTCTTACACTTGCCTAAAGAAGTAATTATCAAGCTCAAATGGCACAGTTCTGAAGGGCAAAGTAGGGGGTGAGATGCAGTTTTTCACTTCTGTGGCAGAAGTAGTAGAGAAACAGGCCTGAGTTTACATGGCATACAGTACAAGATAAGTGCACAAAAAGATTAATTGTGTTTCCCTAGGCAAAGCCATGATGCCACATACAGTGGAAAATTATCCCTACTGGTTGCAATTCCTGTGATCCTGAGCCCATCCATGCCTGTTATAAAAGTGCATGCAGGCACGAGGTGCACTGATGTTGTCAATCAGCCTCTGAGAGCCTTATCCATCAATGGCCTTCAGTGATCCCTCTGAGCATGCTAAGTTGAGTTCTTAAGACATCAATGCGTGGGCTACCTCCTACATAATTCTGTTTAGCATCTGGAGAAGCATCATGTGTTTCTTTAGGCTAGACAGGGAGGTACTGCCAAAGTTTGGATTCTGAGTTCTGTGTGGAAATGGTGACTTGCTGGGGATGGAGAATCAGAGAGATTATTAACCTTTGTTGGAGACAAGCCGAGAAGTCCCGCGGGGGCTTCATGGCCTAAATTGCAGAAACTGAATTTTGATGAGAATAATGCCTAAATGCACATGTAAAGAACCACATGAAGATCACAAAATAAAGATAAAAATCAAGAACTAGAGATCGCTTTCTTGGCTTGGAAATTTCTTAACTAAAAACAGAAAAGTTCTTTTTGCATTCACATTATTGTCAAAGAGGAGAAAGTCTTTTATTTTAAAAATGTTATTGAGAAATAAGGCCAACAGTTGAAATAAGAGTTTTAATGCAAAGGAAGTAAGCGGATGGTACATGCCTCCTGATGCTCTACTCTGGCACTGGGAACAAATTATTATTTTATGAAGTCTATAGAAACTGAATAACTCAAAGTATAATACACAGAACATAATCTTTTAAATGCTAGTGCCACATTTTTCTGAATCACAGATCAATTCATCATTTATAATTTAGCACAATTTGATATAACAGGCAAAAATATATATACTGTGTGAAACAAACAGATGTTACAAATATATAGTATTTTTATTTCTAATCTCAGGAGGGGGTTTGTTATATTTTCTGTTCTTTTGTGTTTTTATTTGTCCACAGTCGTTGGACTACATTGATTGCTCTTAAAAGATGAAAAACATTCCTCTCCATTTAGTGGAGAGAATTTTACAAGAGACCATCAACTGCAACCCACAAGGCACTTGTTACAAATGTCATCTTGAAAATGTTTTCTGGAGAACAATGAACTGCAACTCTGACCCAATTCTCCCTCCCCCCCGCTCCCACCTCACCTCCAAAAATAGTAAGATCCCTCTGTTTCCTTTGGAGGAAAAATAACTTGATTCCCCCCTCCACACACACACATGATGATAGCTAATGCTGTACAAACAACCTATGTGTGTGTTTAGATAATCAAGTTTTGCCATTTACACAGCATCCGCTCCACAATATCTTAATATTTACAAAAGCAGTCATGAAATACATTAAAAGAAATTCTTGCTTTATAAAGATATGGTATCTATTTCAAGAATGGAAAATTAAAAAGTGTCACAGTTTCAAGGTAACTGCACCTTTCTATCCCTGGGTCAATTCCAGGACAGGAGTGCCCAGTGCGGTCTCAGGCCTGTAGCCGCCATCTGTCTCTGGGTAGGGGCCTGTCACAGGGTCCACTCACAGTACGTGGCACTTCCTCCTGGGGGCTGTGGAGATTAGCTCTTGCCAGGTGCTGCCCTCCTTTACCCATCAGCTCTTTCAGCCTGCAGCACCTCTCACTCCTGAAGCTGCAGCTTCCTGTTCATGGCTTGGCCCAGGTCACTAAGGTCCTTCTCTTCTGGGAAAAAGTCCTTCCAGACCAGCTGGTGTCTCCAATGACATGTGCCACTTCCCATTGACTGGTAGGGGAATCCAGGTCCCGCTCTTTCTGGGTTTGCCAGCCTAAGTTTCCTCCTCCTAGGGAGTGACCATAGACTACTTCCTTACAGCCCCTTGCTGCTCACAGGAGGCCCCTCCTGTTCCTGCCCAGCTGAGCCCTTTTCCAGTTAGTGGCCTGCTCCCTGTCTCCTTCTGGTGCAGCCTGGGCAGTTAATTGGCCCACATAGCCATTTTAACCCCTCCCAGCCTTGTGTGGGGTGAACACCCCATCACAGGACTCTGGTCCCACTCCCTTCTGACTGGGTGGTTTTAAGGCTGCCCAGCCCCTACCAAACACTGTAATATCACTAGTATGCCTAATGGCCAGTACCTGGGCTGTGCTTTCTCTCTGAGGACAACAGCATTTTTACCAGTGATGCCACAGTTCTTTCCCAGCACAATACATTAATTTGAAGGAGGGAAAAAAAATACGCAGAGAAAACATGTAAAAAACCAATAAACAGACTCCAACCCTCACTAAATATACTGGAAATCACCCAGCTTCTACATGGGAGGTCTGATAGACCAACATTCCTTCCCGCCCTGCAGAAGGAGTTGGGGACAGAGAGTCATGTCCCTTTACTGAATCAAAATGAAGATCCTGTGTCAGCTGAAGCTCAACTTTTTTATACCCAAACTCCTTTCTTTGTTTGAGCCTCTGGAGAACCCAGTTTGAACCAGTGCATGCAAATGTCCCAAGTGTTTCTCTGGAGTTGTTTACAATCTCCAGGGTACTCACCCCGCATTGTTTTGGAGCCCTGGTAACCCTTCCCCACAGAGTAGAACACAATCATACATAAACCATACATAAATTTTATACAATGGTGCCAAAGGTTGGTTGCTTAAATGTTCAAAATCACCTTTTTCCATCCCAGAGCTCCAATATGTGGTTTAAAGAACCTGCAGAGGCAGTCCCACTTTTGTCTTGTTTAACTTGGTCCAGCTTGTATTAAAAAGTAATGTTCTTATCTGGGCCAGAATTGTTAGTTCGCAATGTACAGGCAAAAACATACTAACTGTGATATTTTTTATTTGCTTTGCACATATATGAAGGGTGAAGGCTGCAATCATAGCCACCATGAGATGTACAGGTCCAGGGCGTCCTAAGGTGATGCTTTAGCTTTTTTTTTTTTTTTAATTTCTGAGTCACACATTACTTTGCTGATGAGATGAACATATAACAAAAATATATCTATCTAAATGGCACATATGCTCACGAACATTATATATAATTATAATTATAATTATTGTTTGTTTATTATGAAATGACTCCTGAATGACCACACACAAATATTTCTACAGCATGTAACAGGCAAGGCATAAAACACACAAGATTTGATGACGTGGACTCACTCATTAATATTTTTTACTGTGTGGGGCAAGAGGAGTGAGAACAAATTGCCATTTTATAATGAATGCTTTACCCTACTTGCAGCGAATGTAACCACAGGGAACAGTGTTATATCATGGTGTAGAAAAGTGCTGGCACTGGCATACCTACCGACAACCTCAACGCAAAAATGAGGCTGCTAATTTGAATATGTGGGCATACTTTGCATAAAAATAGAGATAAATGGACAGAGAGAGAGATGGAAAGTGGACAGCTAGACAGGGAAAAGAAAACCCCTCTGTTTTTCCCTGGCTGAGAGGGACAGCAGATTTCCTCTCCACTCACTAATTCAGAACACTACCCCAGTTTGATACCTTCCTGACCCGCCCATGCCAGTCAATCAGTTCCTGCTCTCTACCCCATTCCAGTTCAATCAGTTTAGTTTTTGCCTTTCCTTTCTCCCAAAGCATTTCCCCTGTTCCCAGTTTTATTTGTGTGGATCAGAGTGAAGGACTGGGGCTACTCTGCTGGACCTTGTGCTATTTGTGAGTTGGCACAAGAACAAAGGGTCAGATTTCTGATGATATTTAGGTAGGAGATTAAAGACACAGATATGTGCCTATGGAATTTTCTAATGTGCCTAGATACTTACGTCCCATTGAAAACATAGTGCTTTTGAAAATCCTACGAGATGCCTATCTGCATCTTTAAGTACCTAAATATCTTTACAAATTTAGCCCAAGGAACCGCTTGCTGAGCTTTATACATTTAGGGCCCAGCATTGCTTTCAGAGCCACCTGTTCCAAGAGATTAGGGCTCCTAGGCCTTGGGAGACTAAGGTTAAGTTCTGCTCCACCACAGACTTGCTATTAGAGAGGCAAGGTAGGTGAGATCATATATTTTATTGGACCAACTTCTGTTGGTGAGAGAGACAAGCTTTAGAGCTTACACATCAGGTCTGGGAAACTAACTCAGTGTCACTGCTAAATACAAGATTTTAATAGATTGTTTAGCATAAGTAGTTAACACACATTTCAAAGGACTTTTCAAGGTGAAGCCTGTTAACACACCTCCAGTCATAGAGGAGGAAAGAAGGGGGGAGGGGGAGAAGCAGCTGGTGGAGGGGGGTTATTAGTGGGTTACAGACTGTTGTAATAAGCCATAAATCCAGTGTCTCTATTCAGTGCATGATTTTTAGTGTCTAGCAAAGTTAAGCTCCCAGGCTCATCTTCTGAGAGCCTTTGAGGCTGAGGACTGATGGAGTGATCACTTTTTGAAAAGTGTTTACCCACATGTGATGGGGCATTTTTGTCTTCTATCATGTTCATTTGAGAGCATAGTGATTGTCTGGTTTCACCCATATAGTTGCTATTGGGGCATTTAGTGCATTTAGATGAGGTATACTGCATCCTATGTGACTCTGGGCAATTCACTTGGTGCCCCTGCCTCAGGCCCCCATCCATACAATGGAGATGGTAGTACTTTCACAGTGGTGGTGTGATTTGCCCAGACACTATGGTAATGGGCGGGGGGCCATAGAAGTACCTAAGATAGATATGCATTTCCCATCAGTTACAATGAGTATTTTATCCAAGACCTGGAGCCTTAGACAAGAAAATGTGCCACATAAAATGAAAAAGAACACTGTTAAAATGTGTATGATAAATGAGTATAAAAGAAAAAAAAAACACCTTGTAAAAATAGTCTTTTCTGAATCCATGGGACCCAGACTAATAATCATACCCATTTTCAGTTCTATGCATAAAAATAATGGTTAAGTCATGGCAATATATTCCTGGAATTTATATGAAAATATACACAGCACATCTTTCCTGCATAAATTCTTATTGTCTATAATTCATCAAACACTGTGTGGTCTGTTGTAGGGTCATATATTATGTACAGTAACATTTTTTCTTGCATTGCATAATCACTTACTAATTTATTATGCTCATACATTCCTTCCTCCCCCTCCACACTTTGGCATCCTAAAGTAATTACTTCAAAGCATAACAGGAAACACACAACATACCTCCTTCTGTATGCACCCACAAAACCACAACACATACATACTTCTGCTACTACACAAATACAGCATAACTCACTAACCATTAAGCTATAGATGAAGCAGACCTGTGCTTCCTGGAAATTTCTTTTTGTTGTATTTCAGAGAGTACAATACAGGGTTGACTGTCCTCCTCAGCTGTAGAGTTGGAAGTTCATTCTCAGGGGCAAACCTTCTTTCACCTGCTCCAAAGCTGCTCCTCCTGCCCCATTCCAGCTAGGGTGACCAGATAGCAAGTGTGAAAAATTGGGGGCCTATACAAGACAAAGCCCTGAACTGTGGGACTCTCACTCTAAAATTGGGGACATCTGGTCACCCTAAATCCAGCCCTTGTTCAGACTTATAGTCCTCCATATTTTTCCTCACCCCATACCTTCCACTTTTCTTGGCCTACTCAGCCCCAATTCTCCCCACAAAGGAGAACAAGAACTACCATATTTTCAACTGATTTTTTTTTGCTGTTATAAAGGTTCATTTATCCCAGTGTTCGGTCTCCTTTCTTTCCTGTCCAGTCAAGTCTTGGCGGTACTGAGGTGACCTGCTCTCCTCCCCTCAGTCCCACACTCACTTCTAGTTTATGTTGAACAAATTAACTCCTTGATTATTTCTTTGGCTTTGCAATTGCGCAGCAACAGCCAGCCAGCATAGCAGAGCACATTTAGCTTAGCTTCAAGCATGCTTTTGCCCAATGTATCCCCTCCTAAGGTGAGCAGGTATTTATATTTCTGTATGTAAATACCTCTCCTGGGGCAAGTTGAGTGCTTATGAAACAAAGTACGTATGGAAAGGAGCATTTTGTCAAGGGGTGGGGGAAAAGATGGTGTCCACTCCTCTCTGAACCCACTGACTGTCCAGCTACCCAGCCTGACTTTCTTGAAGTCAAACACCAACAAACCCTCCACAGATCAGACTGGCATCTCCTCAGGTCAAATACTCTATTTCACCAGATCTATCCATGCCAGAACTGCACTTACACTACTTGCTCCCCGCCTTCAAGACCTCATCCTGAACCATTGCCCCCTTCTTAGCTAAACTGCAGATGGACCTAGCTGTCTCAGTGCTGGGCACACCTGATCGATATTCCTGGCAGCTGACTAGGTGTAATTCTTGCCCTCTTTACCACAATGCCTGCTGTCTCTGCTGCTCCCTGGTCACAGTGTTCCCCTAGTTGTGATGGTGAAAACTTAAGTGGTTTGGCATACAGGGTCAGCTGGGATATATGCTCCTAAATTTGGAAGCTTGTTCAATGCCTGTGTGAAACTCTGGAATGTGCAAAATTTAGCTGCGAATCTCATGAGAGAGCTTTTCACATAGTAGTCCAGTATTCGTGGTTCTTTCTCTGCTCTTCTCTGTCTTGTCCCTCTGTTATACCAGGATTCTCTCTCTTTACTTGCATTAACTTTTCTGTGTACCCTGCCCCATTTCCTCTTAGGAGAGAGTGATAGTCTAAGGCCAACCAATGGCAGAGGAAGCTTTGGCATCTGTTTCCTTTAAAACTGTGCTGGCCAGGAGTTGGACACATTCAAATAATATGGAGAGGGGTGCCGCTGTGGGAACCTAGATAAAACCAAGAGATCTAGTACAGGAAATAAGATACAGATATGCCATATGGATATCCCATATCCATATGCCTATGGATTCTAATGGATCCAGTGACTCTAGTAGCAAAACACCCTGTTTATTCCATGGTGGTACAAATCCTCCTGCCCCTCCTGCTGGACCTAGGGGTGCTTGGGGTGCAGTAGCATCCCCTGCATTGAAGTGGTTTCCATCAAATACACAGTTTACAGTTTGGTTCAACGGCTTTCAGCACCCCCAGTATACAAATTGTTCCAGCACTGGCCTTCCCTGATGGTATGGGGGTGGGGGGAGATAGCTCAGTGGTTTGAGCATTGGCCTGGTAAACCCAAGGTTTTGAGTTCAATCCTTGAGGGGGGCCATTTAAGGATCTGGGGAAAAAATTGGGGATTGGTCCTGCTTTGAGCTAGTGTAAAATGCTTTGAGCTAGTGTAAAATGCAGCTAGTGTAAAATGGCAAAGCTCCACTGATCTCACTGTAGTTATACCAGTTTACACCAGCTGAGGATCTGGTCCATAGTGTTTTCCAATCTACACAGAGGTTTTTCGTCTCCTCTGCACCTAGGGTGACCAGATGTCCCAATAAAATCAGGACTGTCCTGATATTTAGTTGTTTGTCCCACGTCCCGACCGATGTACGGGCAGCCGCACGCCTCCCCCCCCACGCCCTCTGCTTGCTCCTGCTGGCACGGGGCTGCGACGCCCAGCTCCGGAGGTCAGCGCCAAGCTCCCCGGCATGCTCGCGAGGAAGGAGTCAGGACCGGCTCTAGGCACCAGCAAAGCAAGCACTGCTTGGGATGGCTGGAATGCTGCCCCTGGAAATGTGCCACTCCAAGCACGTGCTTGCTTTGCTGGTGCCTAGAGCCGGTCCTGACAGCAGCAAGGCTTTGTTTAACTTATTACCGAAACCCACGTAATTTCTCTGCTATCAGCCCATATTTACAAAGAGATAGGTGAAGATGGCTCCATGGAGCTTTTCTAAAAGACTCATACACAGTGACAATGCTCCAGCTACTGTAATTCTATATGCAACAGGGTGGCAGCTAAATGATTCTCAATGTAATGTTTTATCACTTCCTTAAAGATTGGTTAGAAAATAAACATACCCTGGTTAAAGTCATAGCTCCTTTATTCTGTATTTGATGATTATTCATAATACACTAGAATGTTACTCTGGGTTAGTGACAGTGCACAAACCATGCTCCCAGAACATATTTCAACTCTTTGCCCCTGAATCTCCACTACCTTATACTACTGCAATCATTTATATCCATTCAAGGTGGGTGTAAAATGCTACTGAATCAGAATGATAGAGCTTCAGATCTACTTTGCACTAATGTAAATGACCAGACAAGGAAGAAGGCAGTGCTATCCCCTCTGCAGTGTGATTTGCAGCTCAGGCAGCTGTAGGACGTTGTTCTGACTCAAGGAAAGAGTCAGCAAGCAGCTTAAGTATTAATAAGGCTCAAGGTGAAGTTAGGGGCATTACAACACAAAAATGGTAATATGCTGTGTCAGTGGTTAAGGATGTGAAACACATCCAAAGCACCAGGATCACCAAACTCAAATGCCATAAAGTGGAGCTGGCCAAGTATGTGGCCTGTTTTCAGCACAATTATCTAGTCTGTCACCCAGCCCCAGCTTCTGACTGCCAGAGGTTTAGGGAAACTCAGATCATGGGGTTCCATCCCTGACCATCTTGACTAATAGCCATTGATGGACCTATCCTCCATGAAATTATCTCATTCTGTTTTGAACCCAGTTATACTTTTGGCCACCACAACATTCCTTGGCAATGAGTTCCACAGGTTGACTGTGTGTTGTGTGAAGAAATATCTCCTTATGTTTATTTTAAACTTGCTGCCTATTAATTTCATTGGGTAGCCCCTGGTTCTTGAGTTACAGGAAGAAGTAAATAACACTGCCTTACTCACGTTCTCTACACCATTCGTGATTTTATAGATCTTTGTCATATCTCCCCCCCCGCCCCAACAGTCTCTTTTCTACATAGAACAGTACCAGTCTTTTAAGCTCTCCTCATATGTAAGCTGTCCGATAGCCCTAATAATTTCTGTTGCCCTTCTCCTTACTTTTCCCAATTCTAATAGATCTTTTTTGAGATGATGCAACCAGAACTGCACATAGTATTCAAGGTGTGGGTGTACCATAGATTTGTATAGTGACATTATGAGACTTTGTTTTATTTTCTGTGCCTTTCCTCATGGTTCCTAACATTCTGTTAGCTTTTTTGGCAGCTGAAACATACTGAGCAGATGTTTCAGAGAACTATCCACAATGACGACAAGATCTTTCTTGAGTGGTAACATCTACTTTAGACCCCATCATTTTGTATGTATAGTTGGGATTATTTTTTCCAATGTGCATTATTTTGCATTTATCAATATTGAATTTCATCTGCCATTTTGTTGCCCAGTCACCCAGGCAGCTTTGTAATTAAATATCCTGAATAATTGTGTAGCTTCTACAAACTTTGCCACCACACTGTTCACCTCTGTTTCCATACCATTCATGAGTATGTTGAACAGCAGTAGTCCCAGGATAGCTCCTTGGAGGACTCTGCTCTCCACTCTGAAATCTGACCATTTATTCCTATCCTTTGTTTTCTTTTAACCAGATATTGATCCATGTGAAGACCTTCCCTGTTATCCCATGGCAGCTTACTTTGCTTAAGAGTCTTTGGCGAGGGACCTTGTCAAAGGCCTTGTCTAATGAAGGATACGTTAGAAAAATGATTGGTGTAAATCATGATGGAAAACATATTTTTGTAGGTAGTTCTTTGCTTGAAAATGTGAAAAAAGTAGGTCCTGCCAGTAGTTATCTCCATGTAGACCGGTCAGTGATTATTTTGCCTGTCCAGCCCAGAGGGGAAGCCAAGTCCAAATCTCTTGCAGGTGTCACCTACAGGCAACCCAAGAAGCAGGTAGCAGAACAGTCCTTTTGTTCACTCACTCACTCGCTCTCTTACACACATACACATAGATATGTGTGCATACATGCAGGCTGTAGCGTGTTGTGTATGTTGTGCATATCTCACACAACCCATATTCAGATACACCCATGTATAGGTCATATGTGCATGCAGACATACACACTCAGCATATATATTTTCCACAGGCCTGTTTTTTTGAAATGCAACATAAACAAGGCCCCTGTTTATCCCAGGGGGTTAATTTGGTTAGACTTTGATACATCACATTGTGCCTAGCGTTAATATTTTACTCCAAATGCCATATCATCTTTTATCTTTTATTTATAGTGATCTTCATATTCATTTCTCAACCAAGGCAGGGGCACTGCAGGGAGCACAGACATTGATCTTTAATTTTTTTTTCTTTTCCTTTTTGTAATGCATACTTTTTGACCCTTAAGAAACCACAGAGACTAAACAGAGAAGGGAAAAAAAACCCACCACAGCGTCTGGGGATTCTACACAGGAAGCTGGAGACCAGACATAGCCTTTGTCACCCAGCAGGATGCTTGGCTACAAATAAGAAAATGAAAAAAATAATATTGTGAATTTTCCTTCAGGAGGCAATGTGCCTGTGTGCTGCTCATGAACCGAACCATGAATGCCAAGAGGCAGGTGGACAGGAGGCTCAGGTCTGTGGCTCTGGAAAGGGTCAATGGCAAGACTTTTGTGGGGGACGGGGATAAGTACCAATAAATCTATATGCAGCACTTATTGACCAACTGATTAGATACATGATTACTATTTAAAGGATTTAAATGCTAAGTGGCATCTCGCTTGAACAATAGCCCAGTTTGACTGTGAATCAGTGTAGCTATCTGGTAATCATGTTGCTACTCCCTAATCAAGTCTCTTTCTGGCCTGTGGGGGCTGATGGGGGTAGGAGGGCAGGTTAATCAACTGAAGGTTGCAAACAATATACTGCAAACGGATAATGGTCAAAACTCAGCAGGGTTGGAGGCTTGGTTATGCTCTGAAAAGATTAGGGGCTAGATTCACAAAAGGACTTAGACACCTAAAATGGCGGGTTTTTTGGCAGAATCAGGCCCCAGTGGGAGTAACAAAGCACCCACTCAGCTGTTCTCAGACCCTGTAGGAACCTAAACTCGGCAGCATAAAAGGTCCCTGAGCATCTATATTTCTGCCTCTAGTCATGTACAGTGCAGCCCCACACCAGGCAGCCTAAGCACAGAACAATGCGCAAACCAGGGGGAAAGAGCCATTCCCCAACTCTCATGTGAGGCATAAATCCCAATCCTGAGAACTTGTCTAGCAGATTGGGTCTCTTTCAGCAAACTTACACAAAATGGCTGGAGGAGGAGAACCTCCCTCATAACGTTGAGCCCAGTGGTTAGGTACCCATCCATGACATGGGAGACCCCTGGTCCAAGGCCCCTTTCTGTCTGACGATAATAAGGGGTTGATACGGGGATCTGCCGCGTCAGGCAAGTACCCTAACCACTGTGCTAACAGTTGTGAGGCAGCAGCTCCTCCCACTCAAATGGAGTAGGATCCTAATCCCAAGAGATGGTTTGCAGCTGAGACTCCCATGCAGAAGGTGGCACCTCTCCGCAGCCTGGACTTAACTGTCTATCTCCAAAAGAGGAGTGGAGGTTAGTGCAAACTCCTTGGCTTGGCACCTCCCCTTGGCTAACTTACGTGAGGAATGTCCTGGCATGTTGGCTTTTGTGACTCCATTCTAAGGTGCCTATCTCTCCCCATTGTAAAACAAGTAGGTGCCTTACCCAGGCTTTGAGAATCCCAGTGATTTTCTAGCTACTTAAAAGTTAGGTGTGGTGATGTTCAGCATCACCACACCTAAGTTTGTTTATGAATCCAGGCTGAGGTGTCTATCTAAACCTTATGCAGTTTCCCTTCCGGTATCTTCCCCTTCTGATATCCATCCTATTCTTCATCTTCCTTCCTTCTGACCCATTTTTCTATTCACTGGGCTCATAACTCTATCACCTTGCCTTTTGCAGTTCACTGTGTGAGCTCCCAGCCCACCTAGAGTAGCTGCTTCTCCCAATCCTTTCTCTTTCACTGCTAGGCTGCCTTCAGTTCGGTTGCTCTGGCCAGATGCTTTATTCAAATCTCATGGGCCTGCAGCTTCCGCAGAACATCCATGTCTTGCCAGTCCCACCCTGCCAGTCCCACCCATCACTAGCAGTCAGCATGGATTGATTAAGAATCAATTATGCCAAACCATCCTGATTTCTTTATTTGACAAGGTAACTGGTTTGGTGGAGAGTGGGAATGTGATGGACATAATATACCTGGACTTTAGCAAGGCTTTTGACACAGTCCCACATAACATTCTCTTAAGTAAGCTGGAGAAATGTGGGCTTGGTAGAACTGCCATTATGTGGATACATTATCCACAGAATGTATGAACTTTGAGGCAAGCAGCTAACTCAGCGTAACTTGCTAAATCCTCAACAAAGGTAGGAAGCCCTACTGGGGACTGGGTGGAAGGATGCAGGATCAAATTGTAACAGTAGATTTAGAGTCAATCTGGAATTTGGTCTGAGCTTCATGCTGGGTGGCATCTCTCTCTATTTAAGGAAATGCAGGCATTTCTGTGGTGTTCAGCAACAGCCAGAGTGTGGTATTTGCATAGCTGGACTAGCCTGGGGCTGCTGCAGTGCAACCCACCTGTGTGCGGACTCCGAGCTCCCAGGAATTGTACAGCTGCTCCCTTTTCCATGTATGGCTGGTGTGGAGAGACGTCCAGGCCTTGGTCTCAGCTTTGGGGTGGGCTGCATCCCCACCCACAGGGAAAGGATGAAGTGTCCTTACTCCACCAAGCTGCAATTCATTCAGTCATCAACTAGCCCCATGCAGAAAATTTGAGGGGCAAGGGCATAGAAGGATCTTTACATTTCCCCTGCACACTAGGAACCATCTGGCCCCCAAAGAGCAACTTTCTCCCTATTTAAGTTATTTATTTAAGAAAATCATTACTCTACCCACTAGGAAACAGCTTTGTCTGTTCTTCTTAGATTGATCCATCTGGCTACAGCTAGGGAGACCGGCAGGTCTGTGTGTGTGAGAGAGAGGATGGGAGACAGAGGATGTGAGGGAAAACAATTATCCCTAAGATTTATGTCACCATCAAAGAACTACTCCACTACTGGTCGGTCTTTGACATGCTAAATGGTGAATTTAAAACCCATGGATTTTGATCCCTTAATCGCTATATATGAATACCGGCTTAGAAAAAACGATGGGCTCAGTTTTGCTCCAGCTACACAAGCAGAAATTCCAGTGAAGTCAGGTCAAATCACATGGAAATTGTGCCTAATTATTGGAGGGAAAATTGGACCCTAAGGGCACAAGCAATCTGACGACACTTAGTTATTAAATCACACATCTCTAGACATTTAAGAATAATGGGGATTTACATTTAAAAAAAAGACTTCCAAAAATAAATCCATATAAATTATAAAACAGCATTATCCATTTGAAAATTATGCTCTTTCTTACAGATTTCACCCTCCCTGCTTCTGCTGGCAGTCTGTAGCTAGCACGGGGCAGAGTATGTGCTAAACCTTATTAAAGAGTGTAAGCAGTTGTAGTCTTGCATTGCGCTCACCTGGCCTCTGTGGAGCTGATGCCACCTTCTGCAACCCCACTTAACACAACAGTGGCTGTTGCAGTCACAATCAAGTTCTGAATGGTTTGATATAAAAAGGATTTGAGTTAAGATTTCACAAGCCACTATAACCACGTATCCATATCCCTGCCTGCCATTTACTTCATGGGGACACAAATATGGATGAACCAATGTATAATGAATTACGTTATATTAAAACTTATAATGAAGGAGTGGTAAAAATCTCTAAACTGCTCCAATGCATTTCAACAGACTGTCACTCGTTGTTTATTACATGAATTATAATTATTACATTACAACTATAAAATAATTACATTACGACTATAAAAGCAGAAAGCAGTGAAACTACCTTGTCTCTGTAGTGCAGTGAGACTGGTTGCAAGGACATAGCCTGGGGGAGGGGGGGAGCAGTACTCTGCCTCTCTGCTCACACTGCCAAGAAAGTGTGGGTTTGTGGGGGGGGTTGCGATATGGACACGTGACCCCTGGAACTGGACTGAGAAACAAATCCAGTTCTCAAATGCTACCAACAAGCCCTCAGTTGGGGTCACAATAGTACAGCACATGCTATGCCTTCGACCCTTCCACAGTCTTTCTGGGACCTATCCTCTTCTTAGTCATAGGCCCTGAGCCTCCACTTTGCTCAAGGGGGAGTCCCATAACTCGGTTAATGGGTCCCTGGCTTTAGCACCTCTGTTTTGTGCCGTGGCTCCTTCAGCAGGTCCACATGAGCTTGGACCCCTTTGGAAACAGCCTTTTGGGAGCTATGCAACCAGCAGAGGCTGGCAGTGACACAGGACAGTGTTTTCAAAACAAGAAATCATCTATCAGTCAGCAGGAATACAGTGTTCAGGGGTTACTGGGTTAAAATGGTAAAGAAAAGTCTGTGTAACTCTCACCTAATTGAAGCTTCCCCTGAGTTGATTAAGAAGGACCCTCTTGGGACTAGCCTGGGATACAGACTACATGCCTGCAGCAAGCCTCCTGGGCCCTAACACCCTGTTCTGGGTTGGATTAGCCCCCTTCCACTGGGAGAACAAGTTCTCTTTTACCCATCTCTTAACACCTTACTCCTGTCTCTCCAGTTGAAGTCATGCTGTGTTCATGTATACTATATACTTCCTCTCTCCTTGGACTGAGGTGGGGAAGAGCTAGGACCCAACAGGTAATGGACCATTCACATTTGGGAGATGTTTTTATTTAAAGGGTCCAGTCATTGGCCTTCACTGCATCTCCAAGGTAGTGCTATTCACGTGCTGCAGTTCTTGATAATTCATTCATATGAACCCAGACATGTCTACTTGGCTCACATCCAGTCCATTAAGCACTTATTCCCCTGCTCCCAGCAAGTGCTCTGGAAAGACCCAAGCAATAGTGGTACAAAAGTGAGTGACGCCGAACTGTCATAAAGACACAGAAATTTCCCATGTTCACCACAGTTGGTAACAGCTTTTGGCCACTAGCGACCTTAAATGGGTTTGAACTGGTAACTTAAAGATTCCATATGTCATTATCAAATCAGTTATCTAGTCTCCCAGAGTTATGCTACTATGACATGCAACTTCTCTTTGACTTACAGATAACCCTGAAGACCATGACTATGGGTTGTCGTCCTATATTAGCTGATAATGTGGTTAGTTCTGCTAAATCTCCTGGCTTCCTTAAAAGCTAGTCAGTCTTCAAAGAGAGCTCTTCTCCTTTCCACAACCTTTTCTCAAACCCACAAAGGCAGTGGATACTCTTACAGGGTTAATTTGCTTAGCTTTGGGTTTAGATTCATAGAGCACATTGTGTCCAGCCTTAATATTTTACACTGTAAGCCATATCATCTTTTATCTTTTATTTATAGTGATCCTCATATTAATTTCTCAATAGCAGCTGGCACAGCACGAGGAACAAGGCATTGATCTTCCAATTTATCCGCTACTCTTACATGTCCTGAGGTCGAAGCAGCCTAGAGAGATTGATGGAGCTCTGGCACAAGTCCAGCCTCTGTGTGTTTCTCATGCATGAAAATCAACAACAGGAAACTGAAATTTGACAATTGCCAGTAATATCAGCCACCTCTGTAATAAATATAACAGGATGCTCTTCAATAATTTAATGGGGTGTCTGGATTTTCAGTAATGAAAAATCAGCCATGTGAGAGCGTGTGTGTAGCTGTGTGTGTGTGTGTGTGTGTGTGCGTGTAAGTAACGAGAGCAGTAGCAAACATAACTATATTATTTGTTTTGTGTACAAACCAGAAAGTCGTAAAAGCAAACTATATTGAGATTATATACATTATTTCTTTATCAATGCAGAGAAAACTACAGCAAAATAAGAAAATATAGCATCTGAAAACATGACTGCAAGGTAAGAATATATATTCCTTCTAACCTTACAAAATGAGTCATAGATGCTACATTCTAAGCTGTGACGAGTATCTTAGAATCATTTATAAAGCCTGCTAGGGATGGGCCTCTGAAGGATTACACAAAGAGAAGACTTTCTTACTCTTAATCATTATATTGCTTGTAGTCGCACAACAGAGCTTGACATTTTTTGTCTTTTTTTTTTTTATAAAAAGTAGTTGATCTGCATTGTTCACAGCTATGAACCACAGACCAATTCCACACACCCTCCAGCCTCCCTTTCCTGTGTGTGGTCAGACACAGAAGGACAGTTTGATAATTACCATTATGTCTTTGCTCTTAATTTAATCTCCCAGCTCAAGTTCTGCTGTAGACAGTGGTCAATAATATACTACTGCACTCTCGCTACTAACTTCTATTGCAGCTAGAAGAAGATAAAAAGTCAAGTGTATGACTGATGCTTGATTAGATATGCAAAAATTACACTAACCCACCACAACCATGAGGAACTCTATTCACAGGCCAAACACAGACTCTCAAAAAAAGCTATGATAAGACAAAGTTTAGTTTTCACTGTTATGCATTCAAAAGCCAGGATATCACAAAGTTAAGATTGCACATGTAACCTTATCTGCACACACACACCCCGCCCCCCGGCACACTCTTTAGGCTACAGTATTTAGTTATACGGTCCCATACTCTTTCTCAAGTAATACAATAGAATATCAAATAATTTTTTTGACAAACTCCTCTCCTGTGGATTGTAGCAGATCAGAAGGAGCGCAACAGTGGAGCTACACCCCACAGGAGACGAGCTCCTCTGCTCTGGACCTCAGGAGCCCTCCATTAGTGTCTGACAAGGGTGCACATGGACTGAGGCAAGGGCTCAGTTGCATATGACCATTCATGATAGAATGCTCGTACGGAAGGCACAGTATGGCCAGTTGAGCTTAATGTTGTGTTTGAGAAAGGCTGGCATTGTAAAGGAAATCTCTTACTTCAACTTTGCAGTAAAAGCTGTGAAGGGCTCTAAAGTACAGCAGCAAGATTGCAGGAAACCACTGCAAGCTATTTTTTGGTTTTTGCGACTACAAAGCCCCTTTAGTCTCAGAAATTCAGAATCATAAAAAGAGAGCGGAGATTCACAGATGCTATGAAACTCAGCTTTAGGAATTTTCTAAAGTATTTAAATGTTTGTATGACTCTAGAAATTGACATAGAGGGCTATAGAAGGAACTGCAACAACTGGGAATTCAAAGGCAACTTCCTGCACTCGATCATCTAGAGGTGAAAGATTCATTCCACATATCTACTCATTCAGTCCTTGTTCTCAAAGCGGAGAGTCTCATGATCAGGGTTAATAAATAAGGGCAATTAAGAGAGAGAGAGAGACAGACAGACAGACAGAGAGAGTGAGTGCGTGTGTCTGAGTGTGAGAGAGACACATGACTATTTGCTTGACAAGGGCAAAATGGCTAAGATAGAATAAGAAGCCTTCTGAACTTTTGCCCAGATCTAGAAATCACCCTGAACCAAAAATGTTTCAGTCTTCTAAACTATTTGAATACACTCTTTGTAACTTCTGGGGCCATAAGAGGAAGGGCAGAAATACTGAGGGAAAGGCTCTTCTCACAATATCTCTGGATATAAGCAATAAGAGCCGTTCCAGGAGAACCTGTTTTTATGGTATTTCCTCTTAATTTTACTATTTTACAGAGTCCAATAGTGTGCTAGGTGACCTACCTGCAGGTGTGATGACAAGTACAGAAAAGAATAAAAGTGGGTTCCTGCCCCAAAGAGTTTACAAGCTGATAACATGCAATGACAGAAAAAAGAGGGCAAGAAAGTAGTAGAGTGAAATGAGAGAGCAAGAACAGGGGTTAGAGTGGTAAGACTGCATGGTTAGTCAGGGACAATCTGTGTAGCATGGTGGAGCTGTTATTTTACACATATACACAATGTAGGGACAAGTTTTATTTTGTATTTCCTATGTTCTTGTGTTTTAAAAATGTATGTTAACAATGCCCAGTGCTTTTTGGGTGGACACACTTTGGTGTGGAGTTTGCAAAGGTCCAAAATCTAAACAAGTTCATACCCATTTTATAATCGCATCTATGGAATCAATTTTATATTCAGTATGTCTTCATTGACTCCCTTGTTATTGGTGTTACAGAAAAGGAATTCAAGATGTATGGATAAATTCTGAGTAAGCCCAATTAACTCTGGCACATTTCAGAAGAGAATAGGAGGAGAAGACCTAATGTCATTTCTTAGAAAAGATGGGAATGGGCCAACAGGTCAGCAGCTACCCCCTGAAGAGCCGTGGATGTGGAAGTGTGCCACCAAGTCATTCTCTGAAGTGACATGAAGAAGGGAGACTAAAATGTCCGTGGCACTGCACTACGGAAGATATGATTCAAGGGCAGGGGAGAAATTAGAATCTGTTAGAGGAAGGGAACACACAGGATGATCTTCAGATGTGGATGTTTTTCATATACACGGGTAAAAATATGAACCAAATAGGACTTCCAAATACACTTTTGAAGAGATCAGATGCTGTTTGTCTCAATCCTAATTCCCTACAAGTTAAGCAAAAAAGAGCAATCATTCACATGCACAGAAAAAATTTGGACCAGTGGATTGGGGGAATCTTATCCAGATTGGTCAGTACTTACACCAGGCTAATAGATATGCAATACAAAAACTTTGAAAGGCTACAGTGAACTTCTTAACAGTTGGACAAATTGAGTGTAGGAAACAACAAAGCATGTTGGAGATCGCAACACACATTCACAACTAACATATATTCTTCTAGTATCCAGGTGTAAGAAAATTGGGGCATGACAAAATTTTACATTTAATCACCACCGGCCCTGAAAGGGAAGTTCCCACATCCTCTGGATCCTGGCAGCACACTTTCCCCAGATAAGAGAAATAGCTTTTGAAATGCCATTTTCCATTTGCCAGGTTTGGGTAGTACATTGCAATGACATCAGAGGGGACAGAGAGTGGGGGACTGGGACAGTGCACGTGGGAAGAAAATAATCTTCTACTACAGAATGACAAAGCACATTTTACTCCAGCTGTTATGCCTGAAGCTGTGAGGGATGGAACTTCTATCAAAAATAGAAAGGAACCAACAGTGCATTCTTTTTATTGTTATTTGCTTTGGGGTTTTACATATACAACAGACGTCTTATAAATCCTTTGATGAAGGACCCTAAAGTCATGTATATAAAAGGAAGGCAACAAATCTCAAACATCACTATGGCTTTTGACCATTAATTTTACTTTTACCTTCCAAATGAAGGTTTCAGAATCATCTCTTATTTGTCCTCTTTGGTACTCCTAGCCTCTATTTTATAGTATTCAGAAGGTCTTGTGATCACATCTCAATAATAGACTAGTGAGTTCCATTTTTCCCCCTTCCAGAAATATGCATACAAGATACTGTCTTACTCATGTGGAGAATGAGGGAGTTATGTATATTTTTATAGATATAGTCACATCAATTTACCTGTTTGATATTATCCTGCCTGACTGCAAGGAGTTAAATAATTAAACATTCATTGAGGCAGAGAGCGAGAGAGAGACTCTATAGCCTAGAGAGAATCCCTCAGCTCAGATGTAGGGAAGTCAGGTTCAAGTCCCTACTCCAATAAATATTCATACAGAGTACAACAGGTTTAACTGAAAAAAGACCCTAACTCAGAATACCATAGCCAAGTTGTCAAGACACTCACATGGGACATGTGGGTTTAGGTCCATTCTCCAAAGCTGGCAGAGCAGAGGTTTGAATGTGGATCCTTCACATCCTAGGGGAGTACTCTAAACCACTGTGTTATTGTGGGGAGCACACTTTCTCTCTCTGACCCACCCCGCTGTCTCTTGCACAGGTTAGGCATGCTCTGAGCATGCCTACCAGACTGTGCCCTGCAGGCAAGATAGGCAGGTGAATGTTGCCAGGGGTTAGCTAGGAGTGAAGGCTCCAAGCAGCTCATAAACTGTGGGGTTGTATCCGGACTTAGGCAGTTTTATGGGTATTTAGGCAGCAACCGGATTAGTGGGCAGGTAATCAGTGGCTTTGACAATGTCAGTGGTGCCGCAATGTTGGACTTAGGTGGGTAAGGAGGCAGTTAGGTGCCCAAGCACCTTTGTGATTCTGGCCCTTGGTTCTCATCAAACTACATTCAGGGCATAGTGGATGATTAGCAACCAATTTTGTTTCTGCAAATACAGCTGAGAAGATAATAGGTCCATAAAGATAACACTACTTTTGCTATAAGGGATTTAAAAGAAATTGTCCAAATTTTTTCATTAAGAAAATAAAACAAACAATAACAGTTTGAGATGCTTTGCAGTCTGCTGAAGAGTAAGTGCACATTCACAGCAACAACAGTGAGAAAACAGAAAGGAAAGGCTCCAAAGAGGCTCTTATGGTCTGCCATTTCAGTAATCTACAAATTAAATCGCTGAAGAAATAGTTTGATATGATCTTTATAACAGCTTCATAAGGCAATTGAGGTCAATTGTGTGATTGATTTGTACATCAAAGTAGTAATACTACAAATAAAAACATTAGTAGTTCTATAGTACTTTTCATCCATAGATCACAATGCAATTTTCAAAGATGGGTAAGCATTATTATTCCCATTTTACTGATGGGGAAACTGAATTGCTCAAGGTGATGCAGAGAGTCAGCAGCAGAGCTGAGATTAGAATTTATAGCTCCTGCCTGCCAGACCCCTTCTGCTGGAAGCAGTATCCAAATACTGTAGAACATGACACAACAGGGCTAACCACTCTGAAGGACTGTGGGTCTGATCCAAAGCCAACTGAACTCAGTGGAAGTCTTTTATTGATGTTATGAGCTTCAGATTAGGCCCAGAGATTTCCAGAGGTTGGATATGCAGTCAATTCAATACACTTTTTTCTTGTTTTCTATTTTTGGGATTGTAATCTTAACTCTCTCCATGTCTAGTAGTGATTTACTAGAGGATAGCATTTCTCAGTAACGGCCCCAGCTCTTTTCTGTGAGTGAATGCTGTTGAACCCTTGCGGTTCATCCAGATTTCCTTCTGACAGAGCAATTCGTCCATTAAGCATGATGTCCTCTTGCATCCTGTTTTTGTTAGTCATGTCAATGCACATGCATTTTGTTTTTGTCACATTGAGGAATAGTCCATATTCCTCACTAACAATTTTTACGAATTCCAATATTTGTTACATTGCATCAGTGGCTGTAGCAAAGATCATCGTGTCACTTGCATATCTGAGCTCACTTAAGAGGTATCCACGTATGGAAATCCCAGCTCTTCCACTTTATCAAAATGTCCAATGCTTGTCTGTAACATATATGCCAAATTTGTTGAGAGAGACTTGGGGATAAAATACACCCTTTTTTCTCACCCTGCCCAGGGGAAAACAGCTCAATGTTGCCTACTGATGATCTGTTGGTGGTTGTTATGGCTTGTGATAAGTACAAGGGGATACTTTGGAATACTCCTGTCTGGCAGTATCCTCCAAAGACAGCTGTGTTGGATAGTATCAAATGCTTTTGACTAGTCAATGAATCATATGATCAATAAGGGTGATTGTACTCTCTGCATTTTTCAGCAATGTGAGGGATATGCGCAATTTGGTCACATATGCCTCAGCCCTCATTGAAACCAGCTTGTTGTGATGATAGTTCTGCTTTGATACTTCATTTCATGCAATCTTGGATTATGTAGAGGGAACTTGCTTGTGTGTAATACCATGGAGATGGTACAATAGTTCATACACTCTTATGTCTTCCAACCAAATTTCTAGTGATCCAAGACAAGAAAGGAGAAAACAAGAGATCCAGAAAAGAGACGTAGTAATAGAGTGAAGAGGAGGCGAAAGAACTAGGATGTCACGAGTGGAGACTGAATAACAATAAAGCAGCATGGATGAGTGAGACCAGGGGGAAGAGAACATACAAAGACAACTTATTTTAGGTGTCTAAGCAGAATTCAGACTTTAAAAAGGTTCCACTTTGTTGCTGAATCTCAAAATTAGAATATTTGTCTGAGTTCAGAATTTGACAAACAAGTTCTCCTGTGTCAAGCTCATGCCCCGAGTGGGCGGCATGTTCTGCAATGCTTGGGAAGTACTCTACTGCTGAAGGTGTCATGACAGCCAGCCTCCAGGTGAGATTTCCAAAGGCTGTGGTCTAGTTAGTGCTGAGCACATAGGGATGCTATACTGTTTGGGGTCACCTGGTGTATAGATAATAGATGATACTTATATCGTTATCATCTATATTCAAGAAAAATATGCTCTATGGGATACTTTATTATTTATATTATAGTAGTGCCTAGAACCCCTAATAATCAGGACAAACAAAGTGTGGGAAGGAAATAGAAGCAGAGAGGTGAAGTGACTTGCCCAAGGTCACACATCAGGTCACTGTCAGAGCTGAGAATAGGGCTCAGGTTTGACTCACAGTCCACTGCCCTATGCACTAACCTACACTGCCTTGAGGGAATAAATAGCTATTTCATTCTACAAAGAAAGGAGAGCAAGAAACAGATTGTGTTATTGGAGCGAAGTTTTTAAAAATGGTACATGCTGCTGAGGACTGCAAATCAGCAACACACACTATCATAGTAAATAACTTAACATGCAACTATTTTCTTTTCTTCCTTCTATTTATCTGTGTCATTGTCAAGGTTCCTTCCCCACTCTGAACTCTAGGGTACAGATGTGGGGACCTGCATGAAAGACCCCCTAAGCGTATTCTTACTTTTGGGTTAAAAACTTCCCCAAAGTACAAACTTTGCCTTGTCCTTGAACCGTATGCTGCCACCACCAAGCGTTTTAAACAAAGAACAGGGAAAGAGCCCACTTGGAGACGTCTTCCCCCAAAATATCCCCCCAAGCCCTACACCCACTTTCCTGGGGAAGGCTTGATAAAAATCCTCACCAATTGGTACAGGTGAACACAGACCCAAACCCTTGGATCTTAAGAACAATGAAAAATCCATCAGGTTCTTAAAAGAAGAATTTTAATTAAAGAAAAGGTAAAAGAATCACCTCTGTAAAATCAGGATGGTAAATACCTTACAGGTTAATCAGATTCAAAACATAGAGAATCCCTCTAGGCAAAACCTTAAGTTACAAAAAGACACAAAAACAGGAATATACATTCCATCCAGCACAGCTTATTTTACCAGCCATTAAACAAAAGGAAATCTAATGAATTTCTAGCTAGATTATTTACTAATTTAACAGGAGTTGTAAAGCTGCATTCCTGATCTGTTCCCAGCAAAAGCATCACACAGACAGACCAACCCTTTGTTCCCACCCCTTCAGCTCTGAAAGTATCTTGTTCTCTCAATGGTCATTTTGGGTCAGGTGCCAACTAGGTTACCTTAGCTTCTTAACTCTTTACAGGTGCAAGGGTTTTGCCTCTGGCCAGGAGAGATTTTATAGCACTGTATACAGAAAGGTGGTTACCCTTCCCTTTATATTTATGACAGTCATAATGAAAAGTGAGAATGTAATGCTGGGGCATGGTTCTGATATCAACCCATCAAAAGCCAGGAGAATGTGGGACCCTACTGAAACCTTGACAGGCTCCATAATGCAACAGATAAATACCTGACATTGAAGTATTTATAGTCTCTAGCTGAAAATGTTGATTTAGAAATGAACAAAAACACATAGGAAACCTCAAAGTTTTATCTCAACATCTCAAATGTTTCTAAGGCACCCCATGGCCAACTGTGTTGAAAAACAACTGAAAAATGGAACACAACAAAAGCAGAGATCATGGAGATCATTACTAATCCTCAGCAAAGCCATTTGTAAATATATGAATATGTCTAAAACCAAAGCCAGATTTTCATAATCACAAGATGGGCTAGAATTTTAATCTTCTCAATAATCTTTGCTAAATGAGATAAAGGGTGGGATTTTCAAAAGAACCTAAGTGATTTAGGAGCATTGTACTATTGACTTTCAATGGGTCTTGTACTCCTAAGTCATTTGTGTCTTTCTCAAAAGTCTATCCAGAGTACCGAGACCTCAGTTTTATTAGTCATGCATTCCAGGGTCATATGAACAGGTCTCAAACACCTGTTTAATATAAGGTGTTTTGGACTTACACAAGATCATTTAGAGACACTACGTTACTACTGTGCGGGGAAAAAGCAGTTAATTGATCTTACCAACTTTTAGATTTTGTTTAAGCACTTATTCTGTGAGATATACATACACACATATATACACACGTACACACACACACGACTAAAATGAGCTTCCTTTGGGCAGAGTAGGGCACCATACTAGAAACCAGAAGGGCTCTCTAGGCAGAATGCATAATAAAGTAGTATGCCTGTGCATTGCTTCCTGTAATCCAGTCAAGAAATCTCCAGTAGCAACCTTTAAGTAAGTGTTACTTCTGATTACTAAAGAAGTGTTTGCTGAAGTTTGAGGTACATTTGCCAATTATATTTAAGGAAATTGTAGAAGAAAATGCTGTGGCTTCACTAATCTCTTGCTTTGATTTTGTTCAGCAAACTCAGTAAATCAGACAATCCACAGGTTTACAAAAGGATTTAACATATGTCAATGCCAACCCCTAATTATTATTGACATACTGTTGCACCCACAGGCTCAACTGAGACTGAAGGGTAAGGCATGATGCTGTCCATACTCATCCATTTCCTACTATCTTCAGAGAAACATGGGCTATTTTTATTCTGTTTATCTTAACTAGAATATTTTGGGGCACCACCTTTCCTGAACCCCAGTCATGTGGCATTTTCGTTGCCAAGCCCAGTACCTTTAACCTCTATATTTTGAGGTGCTTCTTGGAGCTGTATGATTGATAAAGTCTTTTTCAAAAGAGGCAGATGGCCAAATTATGCATGAAAAAGATGCATGCAGTTACTGTGGATGTACTTATCAAATATGCATTGCAATTATGAGAACTGCAATTCACACGTGCAGTTGCAAGAACTGTAGGTGGATTTTTGCACATGGACATAATCTGCAGCATTTCCTTAAATCTGCCAAATTATAGATTGTACTAACCTCACTGATTTTCCTTTATACTGTATATTGTCTGGCCCCTTCAGTCAAGTCTTAGGATGCCCTTAACTTTCTAATCTGGTTCACAAACTTATTTTGTTTACATGTGGAGGACAGGAGAAACTGTTTCGCTCAAGAGTATCAAAAAATGCCAAGAGTTGGTGTTTCTATATGTTTATCAACTGTTTCCTCTAAATTGTGACCATTCCTTTTTAGTGCTAGGGAAATAAAGAGAAATACTTAATTGCTACTTGATGAGATTACAAAAGAATGAGAGGGATTGATACAGAACTGTTCAATGATTCTTACTTTGTCATAAACATAGTTGAAATGCAGTCTGAATGTGTACAATATCTCAAGTTCTAATATGGAAGCAAGGCTAGGGGACATATTGAAATCAATAGTGCATTGACCCTTCTTAGGTAACCAAAAGTAAAGCAATTTCATGGTAAGCAATGAGGTCATTCCAGCACTGTGATTACCAGAAGGAGTCGTTCTTTGGTGGCACTCGAACCTTGCAAATTACAGGCAAGAACCTTGACTTTCATCACCTCTGGGGATCATATATACTGTAGTATGTCTTCTGATAAATCCATGCAATAGTATACATTATTGCTTATGGATAACATGAGGAATACAAATGGCCTGAGCATGCCAGGTTTGTTTGGTTAACCTAAATTAGGAGTGGTTTGGATCCAGGTTTCAATTTATCTTAAAGTATCAAAGTTTTGGTAGTAGAGGAATCTTTAGAATAAAAAAAGTGTTTGTCTTTTCCTATCTCTAATCAGAAAATGGCTTCAAAATTCTCTTCACAACTTTGACATCAACAAGTAAATATTCTCCTCAGCAGAACTTTGCAAGAATTATAAATGTCCATTCCCATACACTTAAATAAATAACCTAAATATTTTTTTAAAGCAGAGTAGCTATTGATGCAGACAATGTATACACTTTGAAAATCAGGCATAGAATACAACACAAGAAGTGTTATGGGCCGCAGTTCACCTCTACTCTTCCTCCAACCCTCTAATTGAGACAGAGGAAAAAGCAGATTTAGAGACCAAATTCTGTGTACATTTATAGCACATGCAACACCCGTAACCATAATGAGACTGCATGGAGTACAGAATTTGGTGCAATATGTGTTTCTTTACATTTACAAAATCTGAAAATAGGAATGGGTAAAACACTTCTTATAAATAATGACTGATCTAAAGTTTTGTCCTAGTCTCAAACCAAATCAATCAGGAATCTTTATTAAGGTTGAAAAACGTTAAGTTTCTTCTTCTTGCATATTGTAAGTTTCATACTAGAAGATGTGAAATCTCTAGTGAAATTTCCCAACAACTGAGAAGGGACCTATTCCTATTGCTACCTGAGGGAGATTCTTTAGCTAAGGTGGCACAGGTAATATTCAGACTTCTGTCGCTCTCTCGTGGCTGATCCTTAGAAAGCACAACATACAGTATTACCACCAACTAGGGGTGATGTGTTAGGGGTCTGTGGTATTGGAGTTGAAACACCATAGCTCAAGCCCCACGTCCCCCAACATGTGTGTGTAATTTACTTAGTAATTGTGTTTGCCTTTCCTAGCACATGAAGTCTACACTATAAATGAGCTTAGACGCATTAGTACCAAAATACAATACTCCAACACAGGCTGTCTGTGTGGTATTTTTTTCCCAGCCAATGACAGATAATACTGGAAAATTTGGAGGAAAGCTAAATAATCTAAGACTCCTAGACAAAAGAGCTATGGATATGCTTCAGATCAGCATATCATCTTCTCCACTCTTATCCAAATAGTTTGAAATATACATTAGATCATTTAGAGTTTTGTTATATTTAAGAGGCAAGGGTGGATTAAGGCTAAATAGGGCACAGATGCAGCAAAATTTTGAACCTTGCAAAAATTGAGCCCTGCTGGACAAACACTTATTTCCAGCCTTCACTCCTCCAACCATACTCTTCCTCCTTGTCATTCCTCTGCAGACAACTCTGACTTTTCATTCCAACCCATACACCCTACCTAATCAAACTCTTTCTTACTGGTCCCTGGGAAGAGCATGATATTAACAATTAGTATAAAAAGCCTAGGTGATAACAATAGAGCAAGATAATACATGCATTGTAAGGCTTTAAATAACATGAGACTAACTTTGCATTATAGATTTTAGAGGGCATACATAGAACCCGTACCTTATTATGACGACTAGAATGGCTTGCATGGACTGCTGCTGGTGGATTTGTGCTTCTCTCTCATTGTGTCAAGGATGTTTTCTTTGCTACTTTATTTACTTTTCCATATGGAGTCTTTGGCAGGTATGCTGTTGTAACGATGCTGCCTCTGGCAGGACACAACTGAGAGTATTCAGGACAAATTGCTTAGAGCAGGGCAGTACAGACCAAGGCTGGGGTCCTTTGCACACCAAGGCACACCAAACAGAGAGAACTTCGGTCTCACCCCATTGGCTAACCATAAGTCATATGAGCAATTCTCTTAGACACTCCCGTTTCCCAGTATCACCACCAGTGCCACTTGTTATGGGGACGAATGGATATGAAAACCAATGCCCCAGTAAAAGAAAAAAGGTTCTCCCGATCCCAAAGGACCAAGCCCCAGACCCAGGTCAATATACAAGTCAGATCTTACCCACAAATCTCGCTGTTGCCAATCCTTTAGAATCTAAAAATCTAAAGGTTTATTCATAAAAAGAAAGAAATATAGATGAGAGTTAAAACTGGTTAAATGAAATAAATTACATACAGTAATGGCAAAGTTCTTGGTTCAGGCTTGTAACAATGATGGAATAAACTGCAGGTTAAAATCAAGTCTCTGGAGTACATCCACAGCTGGGATGGGTCATTCGGTCCTTTGTTCAGAGCTTCAGTTTGCAGAAAGTTTCCTCCAGAAGAAAGAAGCAGTACTGAAGACAAAATGGAGGGGTTTCCAGGGCTTTTTATATTCTCTGTCCTGTGGGAGGACACCCCTTTGTTCTTACAGTGGAAAATCACAGCACAAGATGGAGTTTGGAGTCCACATGGGCAAGTCACATGTCCATGCATGACTCAGGTCTTTAGAGGCCAATGCCATTGTTTATATGTTAGTTTGAACGTTCCCAGGAAAGCTCAGATGTGGATTGGCGTCTCCCAAAGTTCATTGCTAGTTAAGTGTTTCTTGATTGGGCACTTACTGAGAATAGTCCTGTCTCAAGAAGCTGGCCAAATGCTTCACTGAGGCTACTTAGAATCAAAACACATTGAGATACGAGTACATAGCCAATATTCATAACTTCAACTACAAAAATGATACACACATACAAATAGCATAATCAGAACCAGCAAATCCTCAATCTTTCCATAGACACCTTACTGGACCTCCTTTGTACAAGATTTGGTGCAACTATAGGACCTTGGTTGCAACAATGATCAATACACTCACAGTTCATGTCAATAACGTCTCAGCTGTGTGATAAGATTGGTTGACAGTACCGCTCTTCTAACACAATGCAACTCTCTACAAGAAGGATAAAACTTGGGGGCTGATCCAAAACTGTGGAACAAACTCCTCCAGGAACTAAAGGACCATCACGAACCTTACTTCCTTCTGAGCTTCCCAGGCCTAACTAAGTTTGGCATCTGTAAGCCCCTTCCCTCTCCCCCCACCCTGAGAGCTTGTGACAGTGACTGATCAATGACCCTAAAACACCCTCTTCAAAACCAGAGCATTATTTATGCATCCCCGCAAGACACATAGCATGCAAACAAATCAAGAACAGGCTTATACGTGTATTTCCCCTTACCTAAAACAGACTGTACTGCTACAGCCTGGTTGGTTCTTCCCTAACAGACAGTTTACAAAGTTGAACACTCTGACTGACAGTCCCACCCCAGAATACCCTATAGCCTAATAGTTAGGGCATTCAGCTGGAATGTGGGAGATTCTGGTTTAAATCCATGCTGCCAATCAGGCAGAGCAGGTATTGCAATTAACCACTGGGCTACTGGCTATGCTGGGGGCAGGAAGGGGGTCCTCTCTTCCCTCTTCTTCCAAGAAAGAGCTGAGTCAGGCTGACCTGGCTTAGGTGCCTAACTGAAGGAGAGGATTCACAATCGAAAATCCCAAGCAAAGACTGATGGGCCTGAGGCTCAGATCAATGGGAGCCAGAAGCCTAAGTTCCTTTGAGAATCTGGGCCATACACCCTACCCTTTTCCTCTGTATTTCACTGCTTAGGCAGCAGCAAATCCCTTTCTTAGGCACCTAAGTGTCTCCATGCAATTAATAAGGAGCCTGGACATGTAACTCATGGCTCAGAATTCTACCAGGCAGGGGGTCACACTTGAGACCCATGAGGAAGATAGCTGCCTAGTCCCAGCCCTCCTCACCCCCCATATATCAATTCATTTCTAATAATTACTTTCCTAGCAAATTAGCAATCAGTTTGTCATAAAAGTTTAAATTAATCCCCTGGATAAACTTAAAACTATGAATATGGATTCCAATGAAAAAATAAGAGAACAAAGGACCTAAGACTGAATCACCTAAGCAGCTGAAGGGGGACATAGCAAGGCCACAGCAAACCCTAGCCCAAGATATTGCAGTAACTGAATGAAAGAGCAAGTGGATGCAATCTCAAAAAATATTTGTGGCCTCCCTAAAGATCTGTGAGATGTAAAATGCTGAATGGCTTACTTGGAAAATGAGCTACAAAAGACTGTCATTGAAACCAGTGACATTAAAGAAGAAACTGCCTCCTTAAAGTTTAAACTAGACAAACTGGAAGAAAAACAGCATGACTTAGAAAACAGATCTTGAAGACACAACCTTCGCCTCTTGGGCATTGCTGAGGGTCTAGAGAGGAAGGATATAAACAGCTTTCTTCAGATGCTGCTCCCTGACATAGTTAAATTGGACTCCCAGCTTCCCCCATTAGATACTGAAAGGGCTCATTGAATGCCTAAGTACTAGACGGCAGGAGTCTGGGGAGCCCAGACCCATCATCTTCAAGTTGCTGAAGTTCAATGATAAAGTAACACTAATGAATGCTGCCAGAAAAGCTGAAACCCCTATGTACAAAGGCCACAAAATTTCTCTTTTCCTGACTTCTTAGCTGAGCTTAACAAAAAGAGAGCTGCATTCAATGGCATAAAACAAATCTTGAGAGGGATCAATATCAGATACAGCATCAAGTACACATCTACCTTCACTATGGATTTAGCAGGTTCCACAAAATTTTGCAAACCCCCCACTGAAGCTTGGCAGACACTTCAAAGACTGAGACCAGATTTGACCAAAAATAGCAGAATGTTTTTATCATAGAAAGCATACCTCGACAACTTTAAAAATCAGTTTCTTTTCCTATGTATCCTTGTAGATCTAATAATGGTCACTTATATAATCTTCCAGCTCCTAGCAGATGATTGAACTCTTCTGTTGTTCTCCTTTGGACAAGGAAATAGATGAGTTACAGAGAACACCCAAGACTTACCCAAATTATGAAAAACACCTACATTCTCTAATCAAACCAACTATTAATATAATGAATGCTTATCCAGCCAAGTCAAATTTGCACTCAACAGGGTCAAACAAAAATATTATGAATGGAGAGATAAAGGAGGTAAACTATTTGCCGGAAGACTTAAGATGGAACTAGCCAACAACAACAACATTTCTTCCTTATTATAAGACAATGGGAGTGCCATCCTTGAACCAATAGATATAAATAATTAAGCAATTCTATCAAGCTTTATATAAATCAAACATCCTATTTGACTCTAATAAATTTGATCATTTCACTGAAGGCCTATCTTTTAATACTCTAACTTCAGAACAAGTGTTTATGCACAAAACTATCACAATGCAAGTGATCAGACAGGTTATAAAAATATGAATTCTGGCAAGGAACCTGGGATGGATGACTTTCTAGCAGATTTCCGTAAAACATATCAGCTATCTTCTATTCTTTCAAAGGTCTTCTCTGACACATTCCAGGAAGGCACCATGCCTTGTGACATGAGAACTGCTTGAATTACTTTTAATATTAAAGAAGAACAAAAATGGTTGTAACTGTGGAAACTTCCACCCCATCTGTTTTTTGAACACAGATTGCAAAAATGTTAGCGACACAACTGAACACTATCATCCCATCAATTATACATACTGATCAGGTTTTTTCATTAAAGGAAGATTGGCTGCTGATAATACAAGAAAAGTTGCTTATCAGATCCAGGTAAGCTCAGATGTCAGATAGCCTTAGCCTTATCTCTAGATACAGAGGAAGCCTTTGATAGGGTTGAATGGCCTTATCTAATGGCTATCCTTTAAAAAAAAACACAAACACATCGGATCTGGAACAATATCCGTGTAAGGTGGTCACGGTTCTCTCACCGTCTGTCAGGGAGGGAGACCATGTCCTGTCACTGCAATGCTCCTTGAGCTGCTCTGTTCAGGTCAGCGGTCAGGTAATGGCTCTGGCCTTCAGTCAGGTAGAGCAACACAACAATCCAGGGGGGATTAGCTCTCTGGTGAGAGAGCCAGCCAAAACATTTGGCATGCTAGCTTGCGCGGGTGCCAGACCAATACAGGCCTCCACACCCAAAGGTAGGGAGGCTGCCAATCCCGATGGTGGGGTGGCGGGGACGTAGGCCCACCCACTCCACTGCATCCCAGCCTAGGGCCCTAACAGTGGCTGAGTGATTGAAAAAAGCTTAGCTATGTCATTTGGTTCCCTCTCTTCTTTCATATACCTTAAGTGGATACCCATAGTCTTAAGGAAAAATCCAGTTTTTGCATCTACATGGGTCATCCTGCAATGCATTAAGACGATTATAGCATCTGATATTACTAATTCTCTTCTCGTACCATTATGGGATAACCTGTGCCTCAGGATCAAGACCAACTCCACTCTTAAGACACTTTGAACAGAAAAAGGATTAAAAGATATAATATAATACAGGATGATACACGTGTAATCAAAGGAGGCCAGTCTAACAAACATAAGCTACTGCTGTCTCACAATTCCTGCTTTCAGTGGCTATGCTCCAGGATTCATACAAAGACACGGGACAATTCATTGTTTCAACTTTCTCACATCTTGAAAAATATGTTAAGAAATATGGAAACAAAAAGTCACTTTGTAGGAACTACTTATAGATGGCTTAATGCTGTGCATTACCCTCCCAATCTCAGTCTCAAAAGAAAAATGGGGAAAATAATTTAGCCTTATCATTGCAACAGAAACTTGGGAGGAAACCTGGCTTAATGTGAAAGATACTTCAAGTTCTTTATCCTTGAGATTCTTCCAGAACAGGATATTAAAGAGGTAGTACTAGACTCCACACCATTTGTTTAAGGCTAGATTGGCAACATGCAGTGACGGCTGGAGATTCAAACAGCCACATGCCAACCTTTCACACATCCTCTATACCTGTCAAAAAATTCATGTGTTCTGGAACACCATATTCAGTACTCTCTCAAAAACTTTGTGTTGCTATCTTTCCTTCTCCAGGCTTGTGTATTTTAGAGGTGCTGCATGAGTTGGTATTACCAGTTATCATTAAGAAATGGACTATTTTAGTCATCAAAAGAGTTATTTTAAGAAAATGGAAATCTGCAATTCCTCCCTCATGTACAGACTGGCTTCGTGAACTCGCTACTATTGCATTAATGGGAAACCTGATTCTGGCTAATTGAAACACTTGGAAAAAATATGAGGCTGTCTGGTCACACATGAAACTATTACATGTTTTTTCAGTTAAGTATATACTAGTCCCCAGTACTGATAGGTTACATTGTCACTTATTAAGTAATGTAGTCACTTTAATAACTGATACCCTGCTTGATCTCTACAGGTTCAGGGGGGCTTGTTTATTTGTGTCTGTTTTATTTTGTTCCAAGTTTTACAAATAATGAACATTGCATTTTGTTATTTATATAGTACTTCCATCTTGTGCACCTATTTAGAATCATAAAATATCAGGGTTGGAAGGGACCTCAGGAGGTCAGCTAGTCCAACCCCCTGCTCAAAGCAGGACCAATCCCCAACTAAATCATCCCAGCCAGGGCTTTGTCAAGCCTGACCTTAAAAATATCTAAGGAAGGAGATTCCACCACCTCCCTAGGTAACTCATTCCAGTGTTTCACCACCCTCCTAGTGAAAAAGTTTTTCCTAATATCCAACCTAAACCTCCCCCACTGCAACTTGAGACCATTACTCCTTGTTCTGCCATCAGCTACCACAGAGAACAGTCTAGATCCATCCTCTTTGGAACCCCCTTTCAGGTAGTTGAAAGCAGCTATCAAATCCCCCCTCATTCTTCTCTTCCGCAGACTAAACAATCCCAGTTCCCTCAGCCTCTCCTCATAAGTCATGTGTTCCAGTCCCCTAATCATTTTTGCTGCCCTCCGCTGGACTATTTCCAATTTTTCCACATCCTTCTTGTAGTGTGGGGCCCAAAACTGGACACAGTACTCCAGATGAGGCCTCACCAATGTCAAATAGAGGGGAACGATCACGTCCCTCAATCTGCTGGCAATGCCCCTACATATACATCCCAAAATGCCATTGGCCTTCTTGGCAACAAGGGCACACCATTGACTCATATCCGGCTTCTCGTCCACTGTAACCCCTAGGTCCTTTTCTGCAGAACTGCTACCGAGCCATTTGGTCCCTACTCTGTAGCGGTGCATGGGATTCTTCCGTCCTAAGTGCAGGACTCTGCACTTGTCCTTGTTGAACCTCATCAGATTTCTTTTGGCCCAATCCTCTAATTTGTCTAGGGCCCTCTGTATCCTATCCCTACCCTCCAGCATATCTACCTCTCCTCCCAGTTTAGTGTCATCTGCAAACTTGCTGAGGGTGCAATCCACACCATCCTCCAGATCATTTATGAAGATATTGAATAAAACCGGCCCGAGGACCGACCCTTGGGGCACTTCACTTGATACCGGCTGCCAACTAGACATGGAGCCATTGATCACTACCCGTTGAGCCCGACAATCTAGCCAACTTTCTATCCACCTTATAGTCCATTCATCCAGCCCATACTTCTTTAACTTGCTAGCAGGAATACTCTGGGAGACCGTGTCAAAAGCTTTGCTAAAGTCAAGGAACAACATGTCCACCACTTTCCCCTCATCCACAGAGCCAGATATCTTGTCATAGAAGGCAATTAGATTAGTCAGGCATGACTTGCCCTTGGTGAATCCATGCTGACTGTTCCTGATCACTTTCCTCTCCTCTAAGTGCTTCAGAATTGATTCCTTGAGGACCTGTTCCATGATTTTTCCAGGGACTGAGGTGAGGCTGACTGGCCTGTAGTTCCCAGGATCCTCCTTCTTCCCTTTTTTAAAGATGGGCACTACATTAGCCTTTTTCCAGTCGTCCAGGACTTCCTCGGATTGCCATGAGTTTTCAAAGATAATGGCCAGTGGCTCTGCAATCACATCCACCAACTCCTTTAGCACTCTCAGATGCAGCGCATCCGGCCCCACAGACTTGTGCTCGTCCAGCTTTTCTAAATAGTCCCGAACCACTTCTTTCTCCACAGAGGGCTGGTCACCTCCTCCCCATGCTGTGCTGCCCAGTGCAGTAGTCTGGGAGCTGACCTTGACAGAGACAAAAAAAGACAGAGGCAAAAAAAGCATTGAGTACATTAGCTTTTTCCACATCCTCTGTCACTAGGTTGCCTCCCTCATTCAGTAAGGGGCCCACACTTTCCTTGACTTTCTTCTTGTTGCTAACATATCTGAAGAAACCCATCTTGTTACTCTTAACATCTCTTGCTAGCTGCAACTCCAGGTGTGATCTGGCCTCCCTGATTTCAGTCCTGCATCCCCGAGCAATATTTTATACTCTTCCCTGGTCATTTGTCCAATCTTCCACTTCTTGTAAGCTTCTTTTTTGTATTTGAGATCAGCAAGGATTTCACTGTTAAGCCAAGCTGATTACCTGCCATATTTACTATTCTTTCTACACATTGGGATGGTTTGTCCCTGTAACCTCAATAAGGATTCTTTAAAATACAGCCAGCTCTCCTGGACTCCTTTCCCCCTCATGTTATTCTCCCAGGGGATCCTGCCCATCAGTTCCCTAAGGGAGTCAAAGTCTGCTTTTCTAAAGTCCAGGGTCCGTATTCTGCTGCTCTCCTTTCTTCCCTGTGTCAGGATCCTGAACTCGACCATCTCATGGTCACTGCCTCCCAGGTTCCTATCCACTTTAGCTTCCCCTACTAATTCTTCCCGGTTATTTATATGGGTTTGTTTTGTTATGTGTTTGTATTTTATATATAAACAGAAAAAATAAAGTTGTAAAGAATTCTACCCGGCAGCAGGGTGCCTACGAGTTAGGCATTACACTGCTCAGTGTTGTAAAACCTGTGTGTTAGATTTGCAAACAGACGTAGGAAACTAACTGTCATTTTAGATACCATTGGCATTCAAAAACTCTTGCTCAGCTGCCGCTTAACCCTGGAGGTGCCTAAAATTTCTTCTATTAAAGTCCCAAGGCATCTAAATTTCAGTAGTCTTCCATATTCCAGATGAGTGCCCTAATCACTGGGCCAAAAGTTACACAGGGGATGCCTCCTCCTCTGTTTCTTGCACAAGACAGCTTCAGTGCCCAACTCCAGGAGAATGTTCACATCTGTGAATCCCATGTAGAGATAGGTGCCCAACTCTGAGCTGAAGAGAGTCATGTAAGCCCCTTTGAGGGGAGGGTCTTAGGCTACATCCCTCTCCTTGGCATTTCCTATTAACTAGCTTAGGTGGCTCCTGCTCAGATTGCTGGCTTTTGTGAATTGCATTCTTAGGCACTTAACTCCACCCATGCATTGTACAGGGGACACCTAACACCTAACTCAGTGTTGTGAATTCCAGTAGGCAGCAGGGTGCTCAAAAGTTAGGTGCTGCAATGCTGAGTGTTGCAATACCTAAGTCCCTTTGTGAATCTAGCCCCAGATTCCTTTTGCTGGGGCTAACCTACCAATAAATTCTGGCCCAGCTTTGTGTTCAAATGTCTGATTAGCTGGGCTTTAAACCCTGTGGTGGACCAGGATTGGCAGGTGGGGGTGTACAACTTACCATTCATGAGATAAGTTCAAGTGGAGGTACTATCCCTTTCCCTTCCCCTATCCTGGTATACCTCTCCATACACATGCTGGAGTAGAGGCACTGGCTACTTCAGTCAGTTGTGCATAAGACATTTAAGTTCTCGTGTTGTCTCTTTTGTTTACTGATGAACCAGATTTTTCCTTTTCGTTGCTGGGAACTTGATAGTGCCATTGAGCAAGTTGTTACTGTCTATATTGAAGATCCTAATTTTGGTGGTTTATGGGATCATTCTTCCACAGAACATTTGCAAAACAGCTGGCTATTCAATGTGAGGGAGTTAATGGTGTGGAGAATGTGAGACAGAGGAGTGTAAGGGTTGAGGGCAGTGAAGCCACTGGCCTAGGCTGCTTGAAGCTGCCCTTGGACAGCTCAAGCCTGTTTTACAAATTAGAGAGTGTTTTTTAGTTTACATCATCAGGTCAGGCATGGGTAAGTCCTATGGCTGGGTCAGCCCAGGGAACAGCCAAAAGAGCAAAGGTTTGCCTGGAGTCGCAGTAAGGACAAGAGGCAGCGCATGGTCAGTAGATTAGCTTTGGCCACCATTTACTGCAAGAAATATTTTTTCTTGTCCCATGGTTGATTATTATCGTTACAGTCTTTCCAGTCAGTGTGACCATCCTCAGTGCGCTCCGAAAAAAATCTGAATAGCGACTTTTCCCAGTCGTATGTTACCTCTCTCGGATATATCAACACTGAATGCAAAAAGTGATAGCCCAGGTTGGAACCGAAAAAGTGCAAGGAGGCCTACCTGACCTTATATGATGAGGGCTGCCAGTGGACATAAAGCACCATCAGAGTTAATGAAAGAAAAATTAATTAACAGAATAGTGTTCTAGTACTCCATTTACTCACATTAAACAAATAGTATCAATGGAAGCTGCCGGATGCATAGCTCTTTTGAAAAAAAAAAAAAAATCAAGTCACTTATTTAGATGCCTCAGAACAGACTTAGGAGGTTAATTTAAGGCAGCCATTTTTTTAAAAAAAAACCTTGGCTTCCAATTTTTTAAAAATAGCAATAGTCACTGTTTCAATGTATATCACAAAATGCAGTGTTTTGCACTGCCTCCTGCTGGTCCTTCATTAGCAGTTAACTAACTAGCAGTATTCTCTCAGTGGATATAATAGTAGATATCATGCATACTGATGCATAAACCAAGATGCTTTTGTGTGAAAGTGTTACTCCATAAGAAGTTGAAGTTTATGTTATTACTGTTACACAAAAACGGTGTTATCCAAAACCAGCTATGTTATTCAGATGTTTGCTCAGGAAACATTGATTCATTCTTCAAAGAAAGACAAACATGATAGGGAAGAAACAAATAACAAAACACTAACCCTGAATAGAATATTGAAATCAATGTTGAGTAAAAAATAGAATATAAAATGGTGTCTCTTCATCTTCTCTTCCCTGCCCCCCTTCACTTTTCATGCAAAAAGCTAGCATCAATGCAGTGGTAAATAGGATTGTTTCAAATGGAAAATTTAGAAGTTAACATCTGAAGCTTGTAATTGTTTCAGAATCTGAACCCTACAACTTCAAATACTAAACTTAAACTGCTGAGTCAATTGTCTCCAAACATAGCTTGTTTTGTAGATCTTACTGAGACTTAAAAACGAGAACAATTATGATGTTGGAATGTACCACACTCCAAGAAATGCCAGTTTGTATAGCATTATATTTTAAGTGAGACATAGACATAGATATGCATATATTGTGGTTTAAAACATAAAAGCAGGGGGCAGATTTGAGGTTGAGGTTTCAACCTTAATGACACTTGGTGTCCTGATTTCTGATAAATTAAGTTCTCAATGGTAACAGTGTGAGGCCAAAATCAAAATTTATGTCTCTGTTAGTTTTTGGAGGGAAAAGATTTACTTAAAAAAAAAGAGTTATCAATTTTGGAGATTAAAAACGGTCATATCCTCTATCAAAATAGGCAAAAATACATATGCTATCAACAGATAAAAGCAGACAATGAACACAGAACTAAGAGACCTGTTAATTATTTAATCCTCCTGCCAATGCTGATTCTAACATTCTCCAATGTTTTGACAAGTGGATTTGAAATTACTCCAGTGATGGATTTTTCCACCATTTTTTGTTCTAGTCTAATGTATCCCATGTTTAGAACACTGCTCCTAATGTTTGAGTGTACATTTTGTATTACTGAATTTCATCCTATTACTAATCATGCTCCCTTATGACACCCTAAACAGTTTTGCTTCCTTTTTTGTTGGTGGTGGAATTTTCATCCTGTGAGAAATTCAGATATATAGAAACTTGTTTACTCACTGCATTGGGACAAAATGTTGAAATAGCAAAACATTTTCATAGAATAGCAAGTTCTGAACATTTTTATTCTAAAATGTCAAAAGATCTCATTTCGGCCTAGTTCAAAATTCATCTGTGTCCTCTTAAGGTGCTGCAGTGCCTCATAGGAGTTGCAGTTCAGGCACCTCATGCCCCCATTTGCCTTTGTTGGTTTGGCTCCTCAGGGGGACTTCATGATGCACCATGGTCATGCAATTCCCATGATCCAGAGGGGAGGCCATAATATGTCATGAGAGATTGAGTCAAGCCCATAGAGGAGACTAGGGGCATGAGGTACTCAAACTATAACTGCCATGAGGCACCACGGAAGCTCAGACAGGCTATTGTTAAAAGGATCCCACATGAGATGTTTCAGTTTGGTTCAGAAAACCATAATGTGTTGATTTCTGCCATAATGGCCAAAATCACAATATTTTTAGTTTTTCCTGTCAGAAAAATAAAAATGTTTTCTGCAAGATTGATACTGATTTTGTGGAAACTACTTTCTTTCAAAAGGGCAGAGGTGAAATTAAGCCGGAATGGCTTCCCCAGGCTGGTGCTTTAAAGGGCTGGGGCTCCCCGCAGCGGCAGGAGCCCCAGGCCCTTTAAAGCACCGCCCAAGCCCTGCCGCCACTACCCCGGGGCTCAGGCAGCGGGGCTGGGGCAGTGCTTTAAAGGGCTGGGGCTCCACTGCAGTAGCGGTGGCTGGAGCCCCGGGCCCCTTAAATCACCCCTGAGCCCCGGGGCTCCCAGCCACCTCTGCAGCTGGGAGCTCCAGGAGTGATTTAAAGGCCCCGCCTCTTCAGATTGAGGCCACACCTCTTCCAGTTGAGGCCAGCCCCCGCTCAGGACTCCGGCATACCAGTAAGTCCTTTAAGTTATTTTCACCCCTGCAAAAGGGTACTTAAGGAACTAAGTGAAGCAATCTTGGAACCATTTAGCAATTACCTCTGAACTCATACAGGATGGGTGAGGTCCCAGAGAACTGGAGAAAGGGCAGACATAGTTTTCCTATTAAAAAATAGGTACTAAGAGGACCCAGGGAATTACAGACCAGTCATCCTAACTTCGTAGTTGGAAAGATACCGGAACAAACTATTAAACAATCAATTTGTGAGCGCTAAGAGGATAACAGGATTGTAAGGTATACATTTGGCCAAACTTCAGAATGTCATTTGGCCAAACTTCTCCCTTTCTGTTTCTAATGCTATGGAACAATCAGAAGTTTATAAACTAGATGCATTCACTTCCTCTCTTGACATTAAACCTCACTGGAATATGCTTTACCTATTCTGCTACAGATGACCATGTCACACTGTAATATCTCTTCCTTCCCAAACTGCTCTAACACCCACCATTTCATAGTCTCTGTTAAATTGTGACTGTAATACCACCTAATGGTTGACAAAGTAGTAAGTATAAGACCAGGATCCCTTTTATCAGTTCTGCAGTTTCCACAGCCTTTATTCTGTGCTTGCATTTCATGTTTCCATCCATAAAAACTAGGCTCTTAGTTTCCAGAGTCAGTAATAACAATTCACACAAAAGCACTGTAAGAAAAAGAAGAAGAAAAGCTTAGAAGAAACTCAACAACCTCTTAAATTTGAATCTTAAAAGCTGGTTCGTGGGTTCCTAAGGTGTTATACATTATAAGAAACACCTTAAGTCTGAAGTCAAACCACAGGCTTTCATCTATAGGTAATTAAAATGACCCTATGTTTCAAGACATAAGTCAAGGATTTTCAGGAGTACAGTAATCCTTATAGGCTAACCTTCAAGAAATTTTCTTCACAACATGGGAGAGGTACTGCAAAGAAGCTTGTGGACCAAGAAGAGAATTTAATGGGCTCTTAACCCCTTTCAGTTGATGTACATGATGTGGGATTAGGAAATAGAGCAACTATGTAAGTGTCATTCCATTTAGCAAGAAGTCCAGCAAGCGTAGTTGTTTAAAATTGTATGTGCAGCTGTTCTTCTTGGCACTGAATCTTAGATCTTAAGAGAAAAAGTGGGAGAAGCCTTGTTGTATTATAATTGTATCAGAATATCCCATTTTAATCTAATGTTGTTTTCTTCTGGGATGATAGCACTCTAAAATTAAAAAGTCAATTTTAAATTAAAAAAGGTTAATTTGTTGACCTCAACTTTGTTTAATTGTTACTAATGCATTTTATGCTAATTAAACAAGGTTTCCCAATAATTATATGAGGAAACTGCAAATCTTTTAAGGCTCCTGTTAATCCAGTACCCTGTGGCTGCTTATTTCTAATTTGTTCATTTTAATACACCAATTATATGAATTAGACAAATAAATATGTCATAAAGAATCTATCATTTCAGGAACCCTGACCTGCAAATGTTTTACATTTGATGAAAAATATAATGCTGCATTATTTCTCAGCAATAATAATGAATTCAGTGAAGAAGGATTTGTTTGTTTGTTTCTCACAGGCTCAAAGTCAGTTGACTATGTATAACATTCAAGCTAATTTCGAAAAAGTGCACTATGTACCAATAAACTAATAGCTCTAGAAAGACTATATGATTTTAAATATCCTGCCCAAGCAACATTAATTCTGGCATTTTGTAACTTTCCATACTTGACTTTGTAGCCTTCATAATGCTCTTAAAATTTAGTTCATTTTGTACTCCATTTTCATAGGTTTTTTTCCTTAAGAGTACATAAAGGCAAAACCAAATTCTATTATGTTCATCTGTACCAATCCTATCCCCATCATCAGCATGGTTTGGGCTCTGAACCTTCAGCACACACTTCTAGTGCTTGAGCTACAGAAGCAACAACATTGCCTGTTACTAGAAAGCTGCTCATTATTTGTTGACCAGCCATTAAAGGAGGATGCTCAACATAGTCCATTATATATGAAAGTTTTGCAACATTATACAGCATAACCAAGCACAAGGGTTTGGAAGTCTTTTCAAGACAGTGTCACCCACTTAGCCATACTAAGACTTGGGTCTGTACTGGGGGTGGCCAAACTTACTGACCCTCTGAGCCACATACGACAATCTTCACAAGTTCAAGAGCCAGGGTGTGCCTGCTGGAAGGCATCTGCCGTGCCTCGGGGCTTCAGCCCCATGGGAAGCAGGATGGTGGGGGTAGGGGCTTCAGTCCCACTTCTGTTGCTGGCTCCCTGCTGATGGGCTATTTTAGTCAAAAAAGGGTTGAAAAAGACTTCCAGCTGCATAGCTCTGAATACTAGCAAAGCCTATGAGTAAAAGGTGTTCTAACACTCCAGACCTCTGGTGTTCCCAAGAAGGCCACCTCTGAAAAGAGAGAGTGTGTTGAATGGGTGAAATAGGAATGTGGTTACCCAGCTCCTTCCCTCTTTGGAAAAGCCATGAGCAAGTAAACTTTTCCATATTATGGAGAAGTCCCCCATCCTCAATCAGATGGGGGGAAAAAAACTGCATCTGATATATTCTGTACATAAACAGTAACACAATCGCAGTAGCAAATTTGTCAGGCAATTAAACTTTATGCCAAGCTAATTCAATTTTTCTGTGACTTTATTAAGTTCTATGAAAAAATGAAATCTGTTCTCTCCAGTAAATCACAAGTTTCACAAAGCATTTTCTAACACAGATTCCTTGCTCTGCTATTTTGATATATTAAATATCCAGCAAAGAATTTCCAGGGTCATAAATCTACAGTGATAAAATTAATCCTATTGCTGAAGAGAAATAAATATTTTATTGCAGTTTTATGAGCTTTTGTTCCCTTTTCACTTGCAAGGAGGTGTTGTTTAGTGGTACAAAGACATTTTGCTGCTGAAAAATGTATTAGAACCAATACTACAGTAACAGAATTCTTATCTACAAAGCTGTTCACTTCTCACAATGAAGATTCAAGGGTATCCCAAAGAAAACTTCCAAGGGACTGTTGTCAGTACCACCACTCCAATGATCCTTATCCCCATACTTCAGACTCTGGAAGTTATTCCACTGGTATTAGTGATTATCATTTCAGGAATACTTTTACAGTGCCATTTGAACATCTCAGTATTGAAGTCTACTGAGTACAAAAGAAACTGGCAAACTTGGAGGCCACAAGCACTGATCTAATTAATCTTGGATTTTATTTTCTGCAAAAATAACACCCTTGTTTTCCTTAGCAATGAAAGGAAACTCAAAGGTGTCCTTTGCCTTGATCATAACTTGGTCTGAGGTGTCTGGTATAGTGACATTCCATAATAAAAAAACCAAGTTTATTGAAAATGGAGATAGTATATAATAATAATAATTTTATAAGCCAGATCCTCAGCAGCAGAAGAACTTCATTTGACACAATTGAGAAAGGGTCAGTGCAAAGACGGGAATTCCAGCTGAGTAGTTAAAGAAATGAAATTGGGGGCAGAGGGAAGGAACATGATCTGGTACTATATTACTGTATATATAAGTTGTACCACTCTTTAATCAGAATATAACAGATAAGCATAATGGGCCTGATTCTCCATGTGCTGTCATTTACACCTGTGCAAAGTGAGTGTAAATACTACCATTCCAATTTCGTAGCCTATTACACCCATTTTGCACAGACGTACATGACTAACTATGCTGTGAGGCATGGAAGAATCAGATCAATGTGCCCAAAGGATTTCTATATAGCTTGACAATTCCTCAAGCACAGCAAATAAAAATGGAATCCTGGAGCACTTGCGAGGAAAACTTGACTCACTAAGATATCATGATCTATTTAAAACAAAAAACCTCCACATGCAGAATAGTGCATTACCTTGGATGAAAACATTACAAAACTCCAGAGAGGGCACAGGTCACTCAACCGGTTGGGCTTTTGTCAACTACTAAATGATTTCGCCAAAACACGGTCTGTTTCCTTTAATTCCTTTGGCAAGCTTCTGTTTAGAGTTTATGTAATAAATGTTTGTGTTTTGGGATTAATTAATTAGCGGATCTATCTTTTGAGTAAGGCTACTCAAGGTATGTAAAAAAAAGGCATGAGTTCTCCCTCTCCCTGAATTCTTCCCTTCCCAATTTTGGAGAATGGGATACACAGTGTTTTCCAATGAGTTAATTCGTTAATGTGCCAAAATTGCTGCATATATTACTCATGTAAACTCTGAGGATACCTAACAGACTGTATAATAAACAGCTTTCTCTGTATCTTGTTGCACCATAGTTTTTCTACATTTAAGGATATCGCCAAAGAACATTTTTCCTTTTAAGATGTTATTTCAAGCAACCATCCATTAGTGCAATCAAATTCTGATTTTCGATTAGGTTGGTGGCACAGAAGCCTAGAAGTGGTTTTTGTCTTGACCTCGAAAATATTAACTTGTCTGTATGAGAACCTGTGTGCCTGGACAACTCCCATTAAATCAATAGGATTCTTTCCACTGATTTTAATGAGAGCTATATTAGACTCTTATACTGATACTATAGTGATGAGCCTGATAAGGGCTGGGACAGGCACTATTCTAAGCTTGTAACGCTGACAGACCCCAGTCATCAGCGGGCAGGATTGAACCTGGGACCTCTGGAGCTTAGTGCATGAGCTAAAAGCCAACTGCTTGTTAGCCAAGACTGCAGGGCACTTATTCTTCTCTCTCTCTAACTGGTCTTGATGCTACCAGATGGGACAGAACACCACACCCCCAGGAGGTGTGTGGGTTACACAGGCACTATTCTAAGATCAGAAGAACTTTACTACCTACCTTGCACCTTTTAATTAAGGCCTCTACTTGACTCCCTGCCACCGCTTCTCCCTGCTGCATTATTTTTCTATCCACCCACCCATCTTAGATATTTACAAGGATCCTACCATTTCTATATCTAAACACTAAACAAACACTAAGCAAGTATTTTGATTCCCTGTCACCTTTTTCCCCGCACTGAATCATCGAGATATCCATCCCTCAAATAAGGCATGTAAACATCACACTGACAAAGTGTTCACATTTTCCTTCAGATTAAAAAAAAAGAAAGGACCCATAAATCGCTTATTCAGCAGTAGAGATAGTCAAATTTCATCTTGGATATACAAGAAGCTTTTCATTTTGGCATAGGTGCCAAATGCAGTGAGCAATTTCTAATTCATCACTGTAACCGACAAAGCTTTATCTGATGAGGAAAGGAGACACTGTACGAACATGAGTTAGAGTATAGCATAAAACAATAGTGTTAAATTTCCAGAAAGTCAACAAAATTTTTTAAAAATTAGCTAAATCTGCAGAGGGTTATGGAAAATTGTAGGAGCAGAAATAATATCTGTATGACGTGATTAAATATTTAATTAAGCTAAATACAAATGAGTATCTTAATTCAGAATGTATTCTGTGGAATAGCTTTCCACTGAAATGAAGATGAGACAGTTTAAAGCCTCCTTTTAGCTGATTTTATTTAATAGCTCATCTGCGTTCTGCTGCTACTTACTGTTGAATCTTACACTTAATCCAAGTCACTTTTTTCTAATGAAAAAGTGAACAAAACCCAAGGAAAAGGACTTTCCTAGTGATGAAATGAGCTGCAACCCACTGGGTCTAAGAGGAGTACTCTCCAGCCCCGTACCAAGACTAGAGCAGCTGCATAGCTAGCACATTGCTGCGTATAGTGTGTGGGGAGAATTGTGGGGGAAGGAGGACAGTGAGTGTAGCCTATTGTCCCCTCTTAACATTTAAGCCACATGGCTCAACGCTGTTAATGGATCCCCACAGCATTTGTGGCTAACACACCTTTTGCTCTGTTTTCCTCTGGGGACTTTCAGTGGATGCACATACATTACTTATACGTTCAGTGAAAGGACTGTACTTACTACACTTGTCCATTGCATATAATTGCTGAATAAGGATATTTTATCAACAATATAGAACATAGTCCCCATTTCCCATACATCAAATCCTGCCATCTTCTCTGTGGCTCCAGATAGAGCCCTGTACACAGTCATAGAATACCAAGAGGCAAGGCAGGATTTACTGAGTGGCAAGCCTGGATCCTGTGAAGTTAGTTTGCATTCCCGGTACACTGCAGAGTACAGTTTCCATGATAGTTCAGTGGACTCCAGTATGGAGGAGAAGTTTGGAGACCAAGCAGGCTAGGGAGGAGGGGGGCTGCTGCATCTGCAGCTGGGAGATTCACTATCATTCTTCCCTCAGTTTAGAGGAGATGCAAAACACACACGAGTGACTGGAGGTTCTGAAGCAATTATTCTATAATGGTGACTTCATTCAGTTCTGCAGCTTGGGAAAGGAGGATCATTCCTTCCTTATTGAGAACTCCTTCAGCAAGCCCACATAGGTCACATTGAGCATTGATACAAGATTTGCCCCTAGTAGCACCAGGAGGGTGTAATGTAACCTAGTACATCACCAATGAATCTGCTTCAAAGCCCACAGGAGTTAACAGGAGCTTTTCCACTGACTTCCATGGGCTTTGGATCAGGCCTAAAGTTTCCAACAGAATTTGTAAACTGTTCCTGGAAAAAGAGAAGTGATACCACCAAGTAGTATAGCTTAAGGTTTTAAAAAGAATAGAAAGGTAAATGAAAAGTGTAAACGGTGCTGTAGATAAAGACTTAGTCATTTAACTTCCTAGGCAGCCCTAAAGTAGCAAGAGAGAGAGAGAGAGAGACTCTTTCTCCCCCTCCCCCAACAGAATTCTTTTTAGATTGAGTGAAAATGATAACCTGTTAAATTTTAAGCAAACATTCTAAACATAGAAGTTAAAATTGCACACATCCTAGAGAATCAGACCTCTGAAGAGCCCCTCCACTGGACATGGAAAGTCCCTCATTTTGGAACCAGTGCATAATTTGAACCTATAAGACAATATCTAACTCTGTTCTGTATGGATCCATAGATCACCGAAGAGATTATTGCCACAATTTGAAGAGAGTACCATTACAATTCAAGCCAATCTCTAATTCTGAGGCCAGGATGAGACCTAATGCAGGGGGGCAGAATACCCCTCATCTACAGGGTTCTTGCACCTTCTTCTGAAGCATCTGGCACTGGCCGCTATTAGAGACGTGCTACTGAACTAGATGAGCTTTGGCTTTGATCCAGTTTGGCAATTCCTATTATAATTTGGCCTTTAAGGTAGCATAATACTCTGTACCGCATGGTTGTACTTTGAGGAAGTGATTGAAGGGAACCTCTTCCCCAGGCAAAAGCAGGACCAGATTGCAATCTACCACTCAAGAGAGAGTATTAGACTGTGGGACTGCCAACAGCCATGGTGACTAGACTATTCTAAAATGGCATATTCTGTCACATTGTGCATGGCCAGGCCCACAGCTATTTGCATATGCAAATATATCCAAAACATGCTCTACACGTTACCCCACTTGCATGGAACAGTAAGACACACCAATACACAACGTTTCCTGTTTGTTCTGAGCTATCATGCTTTGACTTCTGTCAGACACTACTGGCTGCCTCTGTTCACCTTCCCAGTCCACTGCAGCTCAAGGAAGAGTTTTGCTCAGAATGTGAAAAATAATCATTGTGTAGTTTAACCCCCCGCCCCCAGATTTGAATGTAAACAAGGGGAGGGGGGAATCTAAATGAGAATATGCCTTAGAAGAATTTTTTTTTAAAAAAAGTGTCTTCCAGGCAAAAACCAAGTGTGATTCTAACAAGATTCAGCACTGTCTGGCCCTCTTGTTTAGGTTAAAAAAACAACAACTCATTTATAGCCCTTCTGAGCTTTTTTAAAAACTGTGAGAGAATCACCCTGCAGTTTCGTTCTATCAAAAGAGCTCATAAAGGAAAACACAGTGGGGGAAATGGACTAAAATTATGAAAAAGTTCAAGGAAGTGGAAAAAATTGCATTACTGGAAACAGGGTAGCAGTATCCAATAGCAGTAGCCTCAGAAGAGAATGGGCATGGATCTAATATACAATAGTGTTTTCTGCTTGTGTACTTCACACAAATGTCATGAGAACAACCAAAGCTATGATACGTCATACTATTTACATATAGAAGACAAAACAAAATGATACATGTCTTCATTTGTTGGCTGACTGTCCAGATGTGGCATTTCATCTCACTTTCTTTTTTGGGAGGACAGCTTCAAATAATTTAAACCTGAACGGGGAGATCTCTGAACTGTAAATCAGCAGAACATTTGAGAATCTTTGTTCTTTATGCTAGTGTTTTTTTTCTACCTGCTCTTAAAAAGCTTGGACAGCAGAATGCATTCAATATCAGGCACTAATTTTGAACTCCTCCAGACTCAGATTTTCTTTTCTTCTTCCCTGTGGAACAATACAGTTCATCCATTTTTTATTTACTAATTTATTAAAAAGAAACATGGGCAGGGGAGACCTTTTGCTGAGTAAACATGAATTCCCTTCCATTAAATATTTAATAGTCTTGCAATCATGACAGGGTTAGTTAAGTATTAATATTATTTAGCAGATCAGGGTGTAACTGTCCTGTGCTTTTTGTTAAAAAATAAAAGCAGGTGTTTCTATTATCACTTGTCCTTTTTTGACAAGATTGGCAACATTGGACACTAGCAAGAATGAGGTTTGCTACAGGGTTTTCCAAGACTATATCAAACTCAGATGCAACCTAACACAACAGCAGGACTCCAACCAATGATGGTGTGGTTTAGTTTTACCATGTCATGGAATAGATTATAAATCTGAAAAATGTAGTCATTTATGTTTCAGACATTCAGCTTTATTTGGACTTACTATAACAACTAGGTTCTCAACCTCTGTGTGGCCACCTTACTCATTCAACAGCAGCAGGGACAATGGCTGGTGCATCCCCTCTACTACAAATCCTGCTCGCCAGGAAATGATTTCATAGGGCAAAACTAGAAGGGCATGGGATGGGACTCCCACTTCTGCTCTTTTGAAAAGGAGTAGCATGCACCCACAACTTAGTCCATGCTGCAGACAGCAGCAACAGTATTAGCCAGCTGAGGAGATAGTCCAAGTTCATACCATTAAATCAGACAACACCCATTCTTGAGGCATTAGTGTATAGAAGCAGGATCTAATATTTCCATGAACACTGGCTTGGAACCCTACCAGGGAAGAGTCTTTCTTGTCTTACTTGCGTATCCATGCAGGGCAATTAGAATTCTACACCAGTATTAGTTCTTTGTCAAAACAGAAATATGCAAGACCAGATGACTGCATAAACAAACAAACAAACAAACAGGATGACAAGTAAAGAGTACAAATTTAGACTGAAAGGTGAAATATTTTAAATGCTTTATTGTTTTGTGCCCTCTGAATTCATTATGCAGGGTTCCCCCTGAAAAATAGACTAATGTTCTTCAGTATAGTAGGGAAGGAACAAACTTCCTAAATGTGAAGATCTTGTGTAAATGTGTAAGTCTTCCGCCTTGCTCGGAAGATGGTCTAGTTGTTCATAGAGCAAACAGTACAGCTTTAAAAAAAAAAATCTACTCTTTTGCAAAATGCATTTGCACTCTGATGAAAGGGTAATGCTGACCCTGCTATTTGGTTTTTTTTTTTTTTTACTTAGTAGACTGTAATATATATAATCAAATATTAAAGTAAAGAATTGCCCTTCTATAAATGGTCAGCAGATACACAGTAACAGTACATACAGTTTTCCATCATGGGTGCATTTTTTTTTGTAGAAGATTGTGTTTTATCATATAACACAGTAAGTTTTCCTTTTTATTGATAAAACCTTTAATGAACAGCTACAGGTAAACTGTATGTCTATATAATCCTGAGTATACAGATGTAGTTAGCTCTTGGTGAGTCATACAACAGAAAATGATTAAGAAAGTTTATGGCAACAAATCTTGCCATAAAAAGTCACTCTTTTATTTGAAACAATTTTTGCCACAAAAGCACATTTCAGCCCTTTAAGATACCTCTTTCCAAGATAAATCTTTCCAAGATTTAGTGTGTCCAATATAAGTTCCATAGTGTCAGTGGTAAACTTCAAACTCTCAGCAGCTGACCTGAAACTGACTTTTAAATTTATTGCCACTAACTTGTTTGTAACTAACCAAGCACTGTTTTCTCACCTGTAAGAACAATACTTTGCAGATGCATATACACATGTATTTTTGCAGTTGTAATAGTTCTTAAAAATATTCCTTATTAAGAGAATTTACAAAGATCAACTGTGTTCTGTATTTTCATGCAATTTACGATAGAGAAATAATTCTTTCTGAATTAGGATTTTGTTTTTATATACTTTTACCAGCGTTTCACCAGTTCATTAGAGTTTATTTAAAAATAAGGAACTAGAAAGCAATGTATCAGAGATGGAATAAGTGAGGGTTATATTAATTTTCATTTTCTGATACTTCAGTTGTTTTGGTTCTGTATTGACTTTAGTGGGAATTGGGCCCTAAATATATCAGATTACAACAACTGTGGGGCCTCTGTAGTTTAGAAAGCCATTGTCAATGAACTGCTCTTGAAACACATCAATGGTACTTTACACACAAGACAGACAATGTAGGAATGAGGAAAACTACCATCTTCTTTCATCTTTTCTGAATTCATATACTAGTATTCAATATTCATAAAAAAAGTTCAATTTTTCCCCCCAAAGTTTTGCATGAAATTTTGGGGGAGGTTTTAATGAAAAACCAACATATTTTGGGGTTTCAAACATGATTTTTAGTAAACATTGTCAGTGTTTGACAACTGAAAGTATTTACCCCAAAAAAACTTTTCGTTTTCATTACAAATAAATTCACCAAAATGAATTTTTCCAACAAATTTTTATTTTGGTTGAAAAGTAATTTTTCTTTAAGGTGTTGTGACCAAAGGAAAAAAAAAAAACAAAACAAAACAGAAAAGCCCACGGCCAGCTAAGTTCTATTCTCTAACTTTGCTGGTAAAGTTACTCCTCTGGGAATATATCCAGCACCTAATTGGCCATATCTGTGTACAGATTCCTAATGCACACAGTGAGGTATTCATCGGCATAAATTAGGAATGTGGAAGTGTGTGCATAGTTTTGCCTAAGTAAAGCACAGAATTATATCCTAGTAGTGACCTACCTCTGCCCCAGGCCCTCCAAGAATGAAGGGGGGTAGTCTTTTTGGAAAATGCTTTTTTTCTAGCCCTGATATAAGGAAGATGGCTGTCTGAGACTGGAATGGGAGAAACCTAAACATTGAATCATGAGAATCAAATTTCAGTTAAAGAATTTATTGATGCTAAAAAACATGCATGAAGTGATTTGTCTTTGTATATGAAACACAGACTTGGCCAAAGTTCTAATTAAAATATTTCGGTAACAAGCCGAATATTCGGTAAATATTCTTAAAAGTAATGAGATTACATGCTGAATAAATGCCATGACTACACGCAATAACTGCTACTGTGTAGTTTACAGGCCAGTTCAAGTCATTGTCTGCTGATCTTTCAAATGCAATTCCATGTAGCGAATTTTGAAGACCAAAAAGATATAGTTTCTTACAAGTTCAGTCCCTCTTTTTGCCAGAATTACTCTCAGCCAAATACAAACGCATTAGAGTTTTTTAGAATGGCCACTGCTGAACTCATGTTATTTTTTATTAATATAAATATATTTACAATATTCATTACCAGAAGATCTAGAGGCTCTTCATAGAATTTATCATGTACAAGGAAGAGAGGTGAATGGTTAAGGGTCTCCCTACTTTTTCATTTAATCTCTAACGTTACATTTAGGTTCCTATTTTAGGAGCTTTAGCTCACGAAAGCTTATGCTCAAATAAATTGGTTAGTCTCTAAGGTGCCACTAGTACTCCTTTTATTTTAGGGGAGTCAGTAGCAACCCCCGAACAAGTAATTGTTAGGGCAATGCATTCCTGAAGAGATGGTATTGCATTGTATTCTAAAGTCAAGAGGTGGATTATGGCTGATCGATGGCAGAGGCTAGTTTTAAAGTTATGGGTGTTCTACTGAGAAAATTCTGTTAAATCAGCATTCCTTTTGATCACAGTGGGTTTCTGAAGTAGCTGTGCCCCTGGTCCTTCAGGGTTCGATATGGGCTATATCCAAATCCCATTGAAATCAATGGAAAAACTCCCATTGACTTCACAGTCCTCATATAGGGTTTGATCCAAATCCCACTGAACTGGATTCTGTACTATATTTGTGCCCAATGCACCATACAGAGCCCTGTGTCATGCATTCTCATCAGCCTGTCCTATCGGATGGACTGCAGTGTGCTTTCAGATGGTTACTTTACACTGAATTCAGGTTTTAGCGTCCTATTCCAGAGATTTTTGCATATGTAGTTTCCAGTGTGATTTCCTGTGATTCGTTAAACATTAAATGAATGGGATTGTTCTGATAAGTTGTGTGGCAAGATCAGTGTCCTCAACGAACTTAGAAGTTAATAGTCTAAATGCACACCCTCTTGTGGCTTTGTTATTAGAGCATCATTCTTTAAAATACATAAAAATATAAAACCCATTGTTAGGGACTATGGTTGTATAACATTTGACCAGTCCTAATTATAAACACCTAAGTTGGGCAACTACAGAGACCTATGCATCCTCTACACAGTGCAATTTGGGCCAAGGAACCACAGTGTCCCTCTCTGTTGTTGAATCCACTTGCTGTGGGTCGCACAAGAGAGAGAGACTGGATAGGACCCAGTAATAATAAAACTCCTTAATTTGACCTGTCTGTAAGGCCTCCAATGTGCTTTAATAGGCTAAGCAGCTTGGGATTCTCATGAAAAAAGTTTTTCAGGCACTAAACTGGCAAAAACATATATATATATGAAGTCTGCTGTCTAGAACTGTGAAAAGAATAAACACTTCATAAAACCTCCTGCCACAGAACCAAACATATTGAAATGACTTTTTATGGAGATATTGAAACAACAAGGCCTGTTTCTCCTGAGGGTTCAATTATTTGGAGTGCTGGTAGCAAACTTTGATTGATAAATCTAACCTTTACTTTCCTGGCAATAGTTTGATCACAGTGATGAGAGAGTTAGAGAATGGAAGAATAATATTTGGATTGCAACAAAATAATGAAAATGCAGAGATTGCCTTTGACTTTTACAAGGTGAGAAATGATTTCACATTTTGACTGTATGATGACAGGAATCCCTTCTGCAGGCAAGCCTGGACATTGCATTATTTTCCAAACTTTACAAGAAAATTCTGCTTGAAAAGATCAAGAAATCATGACACATTCAAATGCAATTCAAGTTATAGTGGCAACATGTGGGTTATTTTAAGCAGTATTAATGACTGATAAAGTCAATGTCATGACAGCATTTTATAAAGCACATTTGAGCTAAAAGGAAAAAAACTGGCCAACTCACAGGAAAATTTAAGCAACCTTTCCAACCCGAAAGATTTGCAATGTTCATCATCTCAGCTCATTCAAGTACACCCAGCAAAGATGTCCACCTTGACTCTTCAATTACCCCTTTAGGTCTTTATGTTTCACCCTTCTCTGCCACTAGACTTCTCTGTCTAAAATCCTCTGTTGTTTTCCTCAACCCTTTCTCTTCATGTAGAGAGAGGAGGGATGGTCAGTGACTTCAATCACACCTCTCACCTGCAGAGCACCTCCTGATTTCCAGATGGGGTGATCAGAACCCCTGATCCACAGATGGCCCTAACGCTTCAGGTAGAGTTGGAAGGACTCCATGCTTGTTCTGAGTCGAAGCTGTAATGAACTGGTAACCTCAAGAAATCCCCTTTGGGTGGGGACTTGAAGGACAGCTCCTGTCCAAGCCTACGTTAGGGTTGGGGTTAACTCTGGTAAGCTTCTTAGCGCATGTTGAGGTTTTTTTACATATGTTTCCTTTGTAGTGCTTTTTACTTAAATAATAATGTAGGCTTGCATAGGAAATTGTGTGTGGTACCTTATGACTACAGCAGTCACACGTCTCTGAAGAGAAAGCAAGCAGGTATCCACAGGTATCACTGTACTAAGAAATACACAGTGAAGGCAGGAAACTGTTCAGCCTGGAAATGCCCAGCTCATAAGGGAAAGGGACATGGGTCTCCAACAAAGGGAGGCAAGAGCTGGGGAGCCAGAAGCCTTACACCGGGTGCTCATGCTGGGCCACTAAGGGGAAATACAAGTTCAGTTGTGTTGACATGTGACAATTGCTTCCCAGTTGATTGGTGGGAAGGGAGACTTACCCTGCCTTCTCTGCACCATTCATTCCCAGGATCCTTAACTCTATCTGTTGGATCTTCCAAACCCTTAAAGGACTAGGTGGGCTGACCATAGGTGACACTGCCCTCTATGGCAACCTATCCCACCACAGAGGCATCAAATGAAAGTAGATCTACCATTTTATTCCCAAAAGTTTCCATCAGCACTATTTCCATTTACTAAATGAAAAGTCAGATTTTTTCCACCCTTACTGACATGGAGATGCACCATACATCACAAGTAGTTCCACTGAAAAGATCAAGAAATCTTGCAAGTCCAGAGGATACATGAGGAACTAGTTATTACTCTGGGCGGCCCTAAAAAGTGAATCTGACCATCACGATTTATTCTGAAAGTCAAATATTCTAGATTTTTTCCAAATTGACATTTCTTTAAACACGGCTTTTCATCTTCCTCAAAAGAAGCATCGTGTGGCTGCATGCTAGAGTTTGGAGAAACCCATTTCTTCTGAGGCTGAGCCATATTGGGAGAGTAGGAAGATGGACTGCTCAAGCACCAGTGTCTGGAGGCACTATGGCTATTGGCAATTGGGGTTTAGCTTGAGGACAGAGAGACCCCTTCCTGCAGCTTGAAAAAGGTACATGAAGTTCTCCTTACAGTGCAGCACTCTCAGTATGGGAGGGCATGGCCACAGCTATACTCAGTCAGAAGCAACCCTCGTGGCATCTTGCCATCTCCTATGATTAGAGCGTCAGAATGCTCAGAGCCATATTAAAGCTGCCTCCAGCAACAGTGTGCTGTTGGGAACGAAGTCTCCTTGCCAGCTCTCAACCATGCAGGGCAAGTGTAATTAGCCCTAAATGGTTTAGTTAGTGAAATCATTGCCAGAGACTATAGTTAATCACAACAAATTGGATCCGTATAAAGCAGTCCCGTGCTTATAGGCAAACATGGGCAGTGGATCACCTTTCTACCTGCTTCCCCAGACTGCTGACTATCAATTTGTCTGATGTCAATCTAGATGTCTGAAGCTTAGTTTGCATGCACAAATTTTAAAAGATAAGTTGCAATTCTGCCTCAAGATTTACAAATCAGTGCAGCTCTGAACACATTTGTTGTACCTCCCCCCTTCACACATCCCCATATAGGAAACTGTCAAAGTTCTAAGATTCAGTTTTATCTTTACCAAATTCCAGCTTCTTATTTCTGTTTCTGTGTACTGACAAGATATAACCTCATACGTACACACACATCCCATGTGTAATTGTGAAATTTATATGGCAAATTGCATAACCATGTGATAAGTTTATCAGGCACTGTTGAGAGCCTGCCTTCTGCCCGCTAATCCATCTCAGAATATCTACTAAAATTCCTAACCTCTAAACAGCTGCTTCCCTTCCCACCCCCCGCCCTCCTCTTTAAGTCAACCTGCCAGAGACTGATGAAAAATAGGAAATAGTTCTGGAATTTTCCCCTCAGAATTACCCATTACTTGTAATTAGGCTTCTTGGATCAGCCTCAACAAGTGAATTTCAAGCCACTTGGAACAACTCTTGCAACGTGATTGATGTGCTAACAAAACTGAATCCACAGTTGTGAGCACATACACACACACACACACACAAAAAGCCACACCCTACGGAAAATAAAAGTAAAGGTCACTTTTGAAAATAAGGCCTTAATTCTCTACAGATGTCTAGTACAAAGAGAATGGAGTAGAATGTCATGCAGACAAAGTGATTTTAAATTGACAAGAAAGTCATATTGAAAATGCCTATTAACCCACACAACTCCTGGGTGTGGTGCTCTGGCCCTCTAGTGGCACCGAGGCCACTTAGAGATTAATGAGACTGCTATACCCTAAGCTAAGCACTATTTGGCTTTTAGCTCACAGAGTAGAGGCTCATGCATTTAGCTTCCCAAGTTCTATCCCACCGTCCAATGCCTGGGGTCTGTCAGTTTTACACCTATATATGTGCCACTCATAAGACTACATTTTCTAAATGGCTTCTCAACTTGCACATGCATAATTTGTGTACATGTGTTTGTATCTGCAAAATCTGCATTTGACCAATACAAACCTTTGGAAACTGTATAACTAATGATCTCTTTTGCCTACACACATGCAAACCCCATGTATAAAATGCATGATGATCAAGTTTAGAGGGTGAATTCCCCCTCCAATATGTGAATAAGAATTGGCCAGAACCTTCTCTGGAGATTGTTGGAGTTAGTGATCCTTTTCTGTACTTTGGATTGTCTCCTCTCAGGTCAGTCATGAATCTTCAGAAGATGCTCCATGTTTCACATACACATCAGTTTTGCCTAAGTAAAGCTCTCCAGAATGATTCAACTAGGATGAACACTTATTTCGCTATGTTTCCTATGACTTATAATACCTCCATCCTGCAGTCGCTCAATAATGTTCACAAGCAAGCTGGTTCTCTGTGCCTTCAATGGAGATACTACTTTGGTTCTCAGCAAAAAAAATCCAAACAAAAAAAACCCAACAACAACAAAAAATGAAAATTTGGGGTTAAACAAAACACTTCATTTGAGCTGAAAAGTTTTGTTTTGATTTCAGGCATTTGTATCTGCTTTTTAATGAATTAAAAGAAAAAAAAAGAGGATATTTGGAAATGCCATTCACACTATCACATAAGGAAAGGTGATGCATCCTCTACATGTGCAAACCTGTGGTTAAGACACACTCCTGGGATGCAAGAGACCTGGATTCAAGTCCCTGCTCTCCCTGATTCAGAGCAGTGGGTGGAACTGGGATTTGCTATTGCCCAGTTGTTAGGGTGGATTTCACTCTCTTCTGGTGAAGCTGTTCCACTTTGTATTAAAATTTTAATAGGAATAAGGACTGGAAGCCAGACCTCTTCCCAGATGAGTGCTCTCAGCACCAGGACACAATCACTCACTCACTCTCTGTGGCCCAAAGTGGCACACCTTCCACAGAAGAGCAAGAGATCCCAATGGTTAGGGCACTCAGAATATGGGAAATGCAAGTTCAAGTCCCTGCTCTGAATCCTGCAGGTCTCCCACACCCGAGGAGAGCGTCCTAACCACAGACGTATCAGGTTAGAAAAGGCATCATCTCCTCCTTTGTGAATAGCATTAAAGTCCCCCTGTCAATGGAGTCTGAATTTTTTTTGTTTTGGCCAAAACTATTCAGCAAGACAGAGTTGAATTCAAATAGTTTCAGTATATTCAAAATTGCATCTTTTTGGAGAGGAAAAAAAATCCATCTCTAGTTACAACTGTTAGATTTGTCCCCTGGCCCTAGTGTTTAGGGACACTGAGGTAACAGAGTATAGCTTAGTTGGCACAGTTCTTTTAAAATGTGTTTAGATTCTGTATTACTCTCTCTGGCTCCCCAGAAAACAAGAACTGCTTTTAAAACCCTAAGTGCTTTTTTTGCAAATTAAAGAGGCCAAGGTGTAGTTGATCAGCCAGTTTGACAGCGGTAGCATAAAATTTGTTCTATTTCCAACTTTTTCAGGGCCTAGTCTCTATTGCTGATGCAGTGTCTACACCGCACCACGCTGAGCTCTACTTTCACTAGCTTTGTCCCCTGCCATCTGATCAGATCCCATTTTAACCATCCAATAAGAGCAGCTGAGATTAATTGTTTAGTTCAATGGCTCTGTCAAATGCCTTAAAAATAAAATCAGTTGGCATACTGCCTTCCAGTTCCCCCGATGAAACCAAGGCTGAAAGTGACAATATTATTGTGCCATAAAAATTGACAAGCCATCGAAACAGAAGCCCTATTAAGGTACATGGTCAGTAAAGGTTAACAGCATGTAATGATCCTGGTTTAAACGAAAGAGGCAACTGTGACTAAACATTATAGGTCATTAACAGTAGTCTGGGGGTCTCTAACCTGCACACACACATCTACACTGCAACAACAAAAACAACATGGTCTTAACTTGGGTTAGCTAATCCATGTTAACTAACTCAAGTTAAAATAGCATCCTTATGAAAGTCTGCCTTAATTTGGCTGAGTTATAAGCCTTTGGAAAAAAAATCATAGTCCACATATGCTCAGAGACCTGCTAGAGCTGTGGAGCTCAGTTTTTAGTCCAATGTCACAAAAGTGACTATGAAGTACTGAACTGTACTGCAGGTGGGTGTCAAAGCACGTAACTGGAAAGACAAGGATTCCCTCAAATCTAGATAATAATTTACACCAAAAGTACAGACATTTTAAAAGTATGATTTAAAACAGTTACCCTTTTACTATTACCTTTACAGACTTTATACAGTGTAGGAATGTGGACACCTGACTGCTAGCACTTGCTAGAGGTATACATGTCTTTCTCCCCTTTCCCCCCGCCATTTTTGTAAGGCTTTTTGATCCTCTCCATACTTTGGCAAGAAAGTTTGTAATGTCCCTTTCTAAACAGAGTAAACCTAGACTAAGGCCATTTCTTTTTGCAGACCTTTTTGCTGCACTTTAGAGTTCAAGAAATACAGTGGATCTAAGATCACATTGTTATAATCATAGACCTGAGATTATAAAGAATATGGAAACAAGCAGCTAACAATTTCTGTATATTCTCTTAATCAATAGTAAAAAAGGTTAGCGAGAGTGGTATATGAAGCATGGGGGAGGGGAGCTAGGAAAGAGCCAGTATAGCATTATATGAAATTTCTACTCCAGACAAACCAGAGCTGTGTGTTAAACATTTCAGATGTGGTCCTAATATGCTTTATTTCCTTCCTTCTGGCTGATTCTTACCTTTTGGGATGACTGACAGCTGTGTGGATTTTCTATAATGAACTGAAATTTTAAAAATTAACTTGAAGAGAACAGGAAGGGGGGGAGTGAGCACAATAATATTATCATTTGCTTTTTGCCCTCCATTTAATGAGATGCTTTTGCAACTGAAGTTTGTTTTCCTGTTCAGATTAATGGTAATTTAGATGTTCATTCAAATGCATCTTTAAACTTTGTGTTGTAGCAAGTAGGCAGTCACTGAAGAGGTGTTTATCCACCGTATTCACTTGAGAGCAAAATAAACATATTGACCTTCAATTCTTCTCCTTTTTAGCTTTTTCTTATCACAGAATGTCAGCATTTAGTGCCAGGACAAATGCCTACATTTTTGTGAGGAATGTAGACAATGCTGTCATGAAACAAATAGCCTCTAGGAGGAAAAAAAATGGAAGGCTTTCAAAAAGGTTTAATGTATAAAGGAGGCAGTTTCAGTGAACCCATCACTGTATGTCAAATGCCTAAATGAGGAGGGGGGAAAGCCCTTTTTGAGAAAGATTTCCCTCCCCAAAACTGCTACATTTTAGTGAAGCATTTATACATGCTACAATGATAAAATCTTAAAATATTCCACCTAACCTAATGCAATATGCATTCCCCTTTTTAGGCTTATTCTACCACTTATTTTCTTAGTTATTCATGATTTTTGGGTCATGATATGGTACAGTGACTGAAAACAGAAGCCAACTTCCTCAGGAGCATGTGAGCTGAATACCAGATATGTTTTTTTACCCTACAGCACATTTCTGATTAACAGTTTTAGGTTAACCAATATTTGTTTTTTTCCCCCCTCTGTTAGAGAAAAGGTACATTATCTATAATGCCTTTGGAACAGATTCAGTTGCAAAGGTAACATGCAATATAATGCATTCAGTGGTGAAAAGGGGTATTTCCCAGTCATGATTTTGGAAATGCATGATTTTAAAGTCACTTTAGATCTGGAGACAGTGAAAAGTTTTAGTTTTATTTATTTATGTTTAAACACTTGTACAGGGTTCTCTCCAGCGCTGTCCCTTCATGGAACAGAGTTTATGAGCCTCTGGTGAAACAATTAAGAAAACAAAGAGTGTAAAGCCCAAACCCTTGAAGAAAAAGAAATGTGTCTTTAATCCAGAACTTCCATTAGAAATATTGGAAAAATCTTACATCTGTTTCTATGCCTTGGCTTGTTTGCAGGATAACAGTTATTGCTTTAGCAGCTTCTATCACCATATGTGTACAATAAGTAAATGAACATAAAACTGAATGAACACATAAAAGGAGGATAAACCCACCCAGCTTAACAAATCCACTCTCCCACCTGCTGTGTGCTGGAACATGAACAGAATGTCATCTGGATCATGAGAATTAGTAAAACAGTCTTGGTTAACATGGTCGTGTGGATGAAATGATTATTTTTCAAAGTCAGCGTCTGATATCCAGGATCCCAATGATTGTAGTTAATTCATTATGCTGAGCCAAGGGCAAGTGAAGATGTATATTTTAATTAGATAGACCTGCATGTACACAAAGTTGAGAATCATCAATCCAAATTAGAGCTGGAAGAATTTTTTGGACTAATAATTTATTTGACCAAAAAAAAAAAAAAATAATGCAGTTTTGGTGGTCCCAAAGCTATTCATGAATTTGAATGAATTCTCTGAATTGTTTCAGCCAATTTCCCCCTCCCTGCCCCCAGCATTTAAAGATGCTATTCTCAGAGGAGGAGCTGCTCTCCTTATGACTTTTAGCAGAGTAATTAGGGTACTCACCCAGGATGTAGGAGATCCTGGTTCAATTCTCCCTTCTACAGAAAGAGAGCACCCTACCCACTGGGATATTCATAGATGTCTCTAAGTCTCTCCTGCTGAAGCTGTGCTGCCTTTTAATAAATAGTCATTGGAGCAGGGACTTGAACTCAGGTCTCCCACACACCTGATGAGTGCACTCTTTCCATGGCCCAGAGCTACTCATTGTCATTATGAAGAACTATGAATTGCCACTTCAAAAACCCCTGAACCAAACCCCTTGTCCTGTGAAAAATGACCAACTAAAAGGCAGTGAAACTGCAGAACAATTTGAGGAGGAAAGAGTCTTTCCCCGACCCCGTAAGCAGGAGCTAAGGCACTGAACCTCCATGTCATAACTGTTGTTTCATGGTCAGATAATCATGCTTCCCCCTGGATTTGAGGCCAGTGAATCTATGATCTACACAGACCACTGCCACACAATTTCCATGGTTCTTGCTTGTTCTTCCCCCCTTGTGCTGTGCAGGCTTAAGCATTGTTTCAGTTAGTATCCACATTTTAAAGATGGGGAAAATATTTAATTACCTACCCCACAGACTGAGGTGAGGATTAATTAGTGAAGGTGTAAAGGGCTAAGTATAATATTCCTGTATAAAACATTGCTTCTTGTGCTCAAAGACTTCAGTTCTCAAGAGTTCAGACTCAGTTCTTTTTAACATGTCCTTTACCACACACTTGGAAATGACTAGTTCATTCTTCCTTAACATTCCTCCCATCTTACATCATTTATCTTTGGCCTAGATCCTGAGTCCTCATGCAGTACACACATGAGATGGTTGAACTCCAGTACACATGTGAGAAGATTCTATGCGGGGTCAAAAGTTAGATTAGACCTTGTTCTCTCACTATTACTTGTTCTTGCTATATAGCAAGCTAACATCTCTAGCTAGGTTCTTGGCCCCTGGCACGGAAGTTTCTGACAGCCTTACAAATGTTGACACAGCTATGCATGTTTTACATTCTTTCCTTGACCACTTATCTCTTTGCACTCAAGTGAGGGATGAGGCATGGGTGGAGTCAGGCTCAGATGAACCCAGGCATTGATACAGTTATCACACTATGCTGGTGCTTAGCTATTTTCCTCGCCCATCTTTGGCCTTACTCTTGTGCCAAGGCAGAAGTAATGTGGCAGGTGTGCAACCCTGCTCTTTCATGCTTACATGCTCTTCTATGCTCCCTGTCCTATTAATTGCTTTTTAAAATTTTCACTTCTTTGTAATGCTCTGCATCAGTTCTGTGATGAATCCAGGCCCTTGAACATACCAGGGCCACCATCCCAGTATGATTGTAAGTCAATGTAGCTAGGAGGGAAATCAGTCTTACTACTATAATACAGGTTGTGTGGCAGCATAGGAGAGGAAGCAGACACTGCAGAGATACTATGAACCCCTCACACAGGTGAAACATATGCTGCACCAGGAATAGACCCAGCGCAGCTTACCTCCTCCCCAGAGGAGCACAGGAGCCATTGTGACTCAGTCACAGTATCTCCCATGCACATCATCACACGGCTGAGCTACAATTGAGCTCTATGTTGTCAATGTTCCATATTTTTCTGTCTCTGACTTCCTTTAATAATCTGCTCATAAAATCAAGTATTGCCTGTATTGTGTGTAATGTGCTTCCCCCCCTTTGACATCACTGTCTCATTCACGTACTCTCTCCAAAGCATGTGTGCTTTGTATATTTCTTTGCCTGGTTTGTTCTGTCTTCTGTGGTAAGGGAAGAGACGGGTAATGTCACTATCCATCTCTGTATTCAGGACATTGACACCAGTAGTTTGTGATCTGTTTCTACCTCAGATCTTTTTCCATTAAGAAAACTTGGGGCCCCCCTGTAAGCCAAATACAACCGTAAATACAACTGTAAATAATTCTGTATTTATTATAACTTCCTCAGTCATAGGCAACGACTGCGTTTTTTGCATTGGCAGCATTATTTCTAACCCTGAGTTGGAGCCTCAGATTCTAGCTTGACAAGTTGCCACGCATTTAGTGACGTTCCATCTATCTTTGTGTGTTCATTCTACATGTTTGCATTGCACCCACATGCTCTCCTCTCCCCCCCGCCCCCATCCCCTCCAACCATGCAATTTCCTTCTTGAGCAGCTCTGAGTAGGACTTGCATTCCAATTAGCACAGAGGTGGTAGGTTTTTCTGTGGGGTAATTATGCCCATAGGAATCTCTTCCCCAATCCTCTTTTTCTCAGAAGGTCCATCTGCAGTAGCTTGAGCTATCTGACATCAAGGTACATTTCAGGCCTTAGCAGTCAGAGACATCCCAAAATACAAAGAACTTTATTGCCTTGGTGTTGATCTCTGTGTGTTTTGAAATCTAAGTTCTCTTACCTTACCCTGTATAGACAAGCAGACTCACTGCTGGTACCCATCTACAGGCAGATGCATTGATGTTCTGTCTCCTTGTGGCTCACCTATCAGGCTACATCCTGTTTAAATCCACTTCTTCCAGGATAATAGAGTCCAGCAAAACAAAAGTCCAGCAAATAATTCCAAGACCATGTGTCAGGTCTCTAGCCCCTGACTCTGGGCGCAGTGGTGTGTACACTCCTCACTCTGGGCTCTGAATTGTCCTTAATTCCCTTACCTCAGGGGGGCCACCTTCCCAGCAGCTGGTAGAGGAACCCAGGTCCATCCTCTACACTGGGTTCGATATCCAATAATGCCACACCCCTCTCCAGGTGCCATTCAGTGACCTAATGGGCTCAGACTTCCGTTAATGAGTGGGATTTATACGGCCCATCACACTTTCCCAATGAATTGTTTCAGTCTGTGACCATGCTCACTCTGCAAATAGGAGGAGATAAGTGTAACTGAGTTCTCAAGAGTGGTTGGAGCACTTGTAAAATATTGTTCCTTCCAGTACAAGAAGGAGAATTGAGAAATATATCCCAAACGAAACACCACTTCATGTTCTATGAAAAAAGTTGTTCCTAATATGCATCTTCGGTTTCCTTGGGTCAAGACATTCTTTGTTATTCAGTGCTCTACAGAATGACAGATTAATAGCACTGACTCAGACAAACTCCATTGATGTAGTGCCAATATTCTTCAGTCCTGACCTGAACCATTTCTGATCTTCGTTCAGCAAATGCTGACAGTGTAAAGTTGTGTAATTTTTTGTTTGTTTGTTTTTGTTTTTGGTGGTGTGCTCAATAAGGAACTAGGACGAAACCACCAAAGTGGCTTAACTTGCAACTGAAACTAAGGGTTTGAATTTTAAATCTATAGAAGTGAAAAGCCCTCTTCTACTGAACCCAGGGCACCCCCAGAATCAACACAGGCCCTTTGGCTATCATACTATCTTTCCCCATCCCATCTGTTAACAATAGTCCTTTAGTAATTATTCCCTATCTTTTCCAAAGACTTTCAGCTTGTCTTCTAATATCATTGGTATTTTTCTCAGAGCTTGTCCAACCCATCACATCAAGTCTAACCTCAACATCAGAGACTTCTGAGGAATATGGTTACTGTGAACAACATTTTGTGCACTTAAATACCAATCCAGTTCAGATGGGATAGGAATGCCTCAAAACGTTTTCTGAGAATTCAAACCAAACACACAGTGAACATCAAGACTCAGCATTTTTCATTGTTTTTACTTCTGCAAGACTGTGCTGCCCGAGACTGAAAATGGCAATGTCAAACTATCGAGAGAGAGGTTGGTTTCTTGGTATTTCCATTTCAAGAGGAAGATGGGGATATTGGTCCCAGAGCTGGTTCTCACAAGATTTCTAATCCAGATTTATTGATCTGATAAATATCTCAACCTAACATTTGGATTCTTTACAGGCTTTCCCCCCCCCATCAATAGCAGTAATATTTTCATCACCATGAATGCTTATCACTTATCTATGCTACAACTGTAATGTATTTCTAGCCTCTGCAACAACCATGCTCAATCCATGATGTACTGCTTACAGCTACCATGCATGTCAGAGTCCTTCTCACGCTGCTGTCTCACACGTGAGACATCAAAGACAATGCTGATCAAATGGATGAAAGCAGCCAATACACCCCCAGAAGACTGGCTATGGAAAAGGAGAGTGTAAACGGTATTAGATGGAGTCACTAAAAGCCACAACATTATAGAGCATAGATTATAGCAGTTAAAAGTGTAAAAACTCTGTCATGTCACTGAGTTGTTGAGTAATCTCTTAACATTGCATAGCAATGTATGTGTTACGGCATTGAATCAAAATGATAAAGAGTTATGATGATGCAACACCACATTCATTACAGTTCAATGTGAAATGTGTCAGTGTCTTTCTCCCCAGTTCTATTAATTGGCAGATAAACTCTATTGCTTCTCAAGGTTAAGTTACACTGCTCTACAAGACCTTCATATCTACTAAAATATTTCTGGAGAGTACTTGAAGACCTATTACCATGTGTTCAAAAGTTTCATCTACTTTTGTTTCCAAGTATTTAACAAAATTTCAAATGGGATATTTTTCTGAAAAATGCAATAGTGTGCATGTATTTTCATCAGAAAATAGAATTGATAGTCTCAGCCTGCTTCCTGGAAGACAAGTGTCTGATTAAGTGCAACATGGATATATTTACATTCCTACTGTATGGTTTTGGAGGAGACTCTCTCCTTCACCACTACATGTGCAGAATCCAGTGAAATTGAAGTACTCTGTGTTGACCAACCTGTATTCAGATTGTCTGTATTAACTAATGGGTTTCAGAGTAACAGCCGTGTTAGTCTGTATTCGCAAAAAGAAAAGGAGTACTTGTGGCACCTTAGAGACTAACCAATTTATTTGAGCATGAGCTTTCGTGAGCTACAGCTCACTTCATCGGATGCATACTGTGGAAATTGCAGAAGACATTATTATATACACAGACACCATGAAACAATACCTCCTTCCACCCCACTCTCCTGCTGGTAATAGCTTATCTAAAGTGATCATCAAGATGGGCCATTTCCAGCACAAATCCAGGTTTTCTCACCCTCCACCCCCCCACACACAAACTCACTCTCTTGCTGGTAATAGCCCATCCAAAGTGACCACTCTCTTCACAATGTGTATGATAATCAAGGTAGGCCATTTCCTGCAAAAATCCAGGTTCTCTCACCCCCTCACCCCTCTCCAAAAACCACACACACAAACTCACTCTCCTGCTGGTAATAGCCTATCCAAAGTGACCACTCTCCTTACAACGTGCATGAAAATCAAGGTGGGCCATTTCCAGCACAAATACAGGTTTTCTCACCCCCCCACCCCCATACACACACAAACTCACTCTCCCAACTAACAGTTTTGAGCAGTTCGTGTTGCAAGGAACTCTCCACCTACTTTGCAGGTAAGATGATTAAAAAACAGAGCGCAAAAGAGTGAGCACCCATGCTGGCTTTGCCTCTGGCAACACCATCAAAATAGGAAGAGGAATTTATGCTGTCAGCACTGATGAAATTTCTTTCTTACACAGAAATTCTGCATGTTCTGGGACAGCTCAGTGCTATGACTTCAGAGATGGATCTTTGCCTGCCATGGCTAAAGAAAGCCAATAGAAATTTCACATTCATTGACAATATCAATCATAGAATCATAGCAGTGTAGGACTGAAAGGGACCTTGATATGTCATCTGGTTCAGTTCCCTGCACCGAGGCAGGACTAAGTATTATCTGGACCTGACAGGTGTTTCTCTCACCTGTTCTTAAAAACCTCTAATGACAGAGATTCCACACTTTCCTCCAAGGGAAAAGTGATTGCCCTTAAACAGTGGTTAGACCCTTGCGCAGAAAACCATAACTTGATGTTAAATCATTGCCAACTTTCTCCTGGACTCAAATCTCCTTCTCACATGGAAAAGGATTGAGAAGGTGATTGTAGGGTAACTCCTTGTTCAGATGGAGTTCACTGATTAGTTAAACCCCCATCAATTTTGTTTCAAAATTGAAATTAGTATCTTTGCTCAGTTATTTCCTTTAAGCTATAGATCACGTCAGGTGTCCAGGATGACTTTATTAGATCAGTGGATCATCAAGTGCTCTGGACACCTGTAGGATCTGGCAGGAAATGTATCTATTAGAGCTGGGCAAGTAATTGATTCCACCCACTCCATCCCCACTGGCAATTCTGGAAAAAAAATGGTTTGACCCAAACAGAATGTGAAGATTGTGAAAAAATTTGGTGAATTGAAAAAAGACAGACATTTGTTTTGGGTCAAACAAAGGCTATTGTTTGGCCTGAAATATGTTGCTTTGTGAAATTTTAAGAGGCTAGATTCACAAAACAGCCAGGAGGAAGAGGAGGAGGAGGACTGTACCAGTGCCATTGTTATGAACTTCAGTGCAATAGTTAGGGCACTCACCTAGGTTCTATTCCCCTGTCTGCTTGATGTTGAGAAGGGATTTTAACTTGGGGCTGCCATATTGCAGGACAGTGCCCTAGCCCATGGGGGAGGTCTCTCTCACTCCCTTGTGAGGAAGCTGCTCCACTTTTATATTAAAAAGCAGTCACAGAGGCAGGGACTTGTATTTCCCACATCATAGATAAGCATCCCAATGACCAGACTATAGAGTCACTCACTCCCTTTCCCTGGTCCAATGACTAGTCATAGTCACTCATGGTAGCAATTCATCGCCATATAAATGCAAAGCAGATTCAACAGGAGAGAGTGAAACACACACATACCAGAATATTTCATAGCACAATATGGGAAACCTGAGTTCAAATCCCTTTTACACATCAGGCAGAGTAGGGAATTGGACCTAAAGCTGTCACATTCCAGGGGAATGGAACCAAACCGCTGGGCTAAAAGTTATAAAGAAACTGTCACTGCCACTAACACCGTTGGGCATTTTGTGAATGCGATCCAAAAATCTGCCACATACGTGGCAGATTTGTAAATAGTTTTGGGTCATCCAAAACTGCATTTCAGCAAATAGGAAATATTGCATATAGTTTAGGTACTTCTAAAATCTGTATTATCTATACGTGGGATGGGCAGGGCCTGTTGCTTTCTTTGAGACTCCTCACAAGGGTGTACTGGATAATTTATAAGCTGTATCAAATACCCATTCACGCAGGACCTCACAGGTTTCTGCAAGACAGAAGACATTCCTGTGGTCTCCGGGCCAGTAATTACAGCTGGTCTGTGGCTTCTCAGCTGTCCAGGAAGAAGCAAAAATAGCTTCCACTCTCCAGTGAGGTGAAAGAAAAGACCAACTCCTATGGTAGCAACTCCCACTTTTCAAGAATATCTTTAGTCTACTCAAAGAAAGGGAGGGAGGGGGACAGGAAATGGTAGCTCATACATATTGCATTAGCCACAGGAAAGCAGCACCTGCCGTTTGCTCCTTTCAACTTCCAGGCTCTTCTTTCTCACAGAAAGGGGACTGACACATTCTTCACTGAGCCCAAAGACTCCCCCTTTACCTCACTTTAACCCACCTCACCCTCAATGTCTTGAGCTGCTACAGAGGACTGACGGAACTCCATGTTAGAACTAGTCAATGTCACTCTCTAGATCAACATAAGGATCACTACAGAGTCCCATAAAACATGTTCCTACAGCTCCCTACAATTACCAGGACTGAATATGCTGCTCGCACAGTACTCCCAGCTCCTCTCTGCCTCAAGGAGTTAGAGAGACTGGAGCAGAAAAGTCAAGTCAAACCAACGTCTCTGATGTGACAGTGTCCTATGCATGGCTATCAAGCCAGCCTGTCTCATACTGAGAAAGAGGGACAATCAGCGAGTTATCTCAAGTGCCTATACACAAATGCAAGAAGCCTGGGAAACAAGCAGGGAGAACTGGAAGTCCTGGCACAGTCAAGGAATTATGATGTGATTGGAATAACAGAGACTTGGTGGGATAACTCACATGACTGGAGTATTGTCATGGATGGATATGAACTGTTCAGGAAGGACAGGCAGGGCACAAAAGGTGGGGGAGTTGCACTGTACGTAAGAGAGCAGTATGACTGCCCAGAGCTCCGGTATGAAACTGCAGAAAAACCTGAGAGTCTCTGGATTAAGTTTAGAAGTGTGAGCAACAAGGGTGATGTCGTGGTGGGAGTATGCTTTAGACCACTGGACCAGGGGGATGAGGTGGACGAGGCTTTCTTCTGCAACTAAAAGAAGTTACTAGATCGCAGGCCCTGGTTCTCTTGGGAGACTTCAATCACGCTGATATCTGCTGGGAGAGCAATACAGCAGTGCACAGACAATCCAGGAAGTTTTTGGAACTCGTAGGGGACAATTTCCTGGTGCAAGTGCTGAAGGAACCAACAAGGGGGCAGAGCTCTTCTTGACCTGCTGCTCACAAACCAGGAAGAATTAGTAGGGGAAGCAAAAGTGGATGGGAACCTGAGAGGCAGTGACCATGAGATGGTCAATTTCAGGATCCTGGCACAAGGAAGAAAGGAGAGCAGCAGAAAACGGTCCCTGGACTTCAGAAAAGCAGACTTTGACTCCCTCAGGGAACTGATGGGCAGGATCCCCTGGGAGAATAACATGAGGGGGAAAGGAGTCCAGGAGAGCTGGCTGTATTTTAAAGAATCCTTATTGAGGTTACAGGGACAAACCATCCCGATGTGTAGAAAGAATAGTAAATATGGCAGGTGATCAGCTTGGCTTAACAGTGAAATCCTTGCTGATCTTAAACACAAAAAAGAAGCTTACAAGAAGTGGAAGATTGGACAAATGACCAGGGAAGAGTATAAAAATATTGCTCGGGGATGCAGGAGTGAAATCAGGAAGGCCAAATCACATCTGGAATTGCAGCTAGCAAGAGATGTTAAGAGTAACAAGAAGGGTTTCTTCAGATATGTTAGCAACAAGAAGAAAGTCAAGGAAAGTGTGGGCCCCTTACTGAATGAGGGAGGCAACCTAGTGACAGAGGATGTGGAAAAAGCTAATGTACTCATGCTTTTTTTGCCTCTGTCTTAACAAACAAGGTCAGCTCCCAGACTACTGCACTGGGCAGCACAGCATGGGGAGGAGGTGACCAGCCCTCTGTGGAGAAAGAAGTGGTTCGGAACTATTTAGAAAAGCTGGACGAGCACAAGTCCGTGGGGCCGGATGCGCTGCATCTGAGAGTGCTAAAGGAGTTGGCGGATGTGATTGCAGAGCCATTGGCCATTATCTTTGAAAACTCATGGCAATCGGGGGAGGTCCCAGACGACTGGAAAAAGGCTAATGTACTGCCCATCTTTTAAAAAGGGAAGGAGGAGGATCCTGGGAACTACAGGCCAGTCAGCATCACCTCAGTCCCTGGAAAAATCATGGAGCAGGTCCTCAAGGAATCAATTCTGAAGCACTTAGAAGAGAGGAAAGTGATCCAGAACAGTCAGCATGGATTCACCAAGGGCAAGTCATGCCTGACTAATCTGATTGCCTTCTATGGTGAGATAACTGGCTTTGTGGATGAGGGGAAAGCAGTGGACATGTTATTCCTTGACTTTAGCAAAGCTTTTGACACGGTCTCCCCCAGTATTCTTGCCAGCAAGTTAAAGAAGTATGGGCTGGATGAATGGACTATAAGGTGGATAGAAAGTTGGCTAGATTGTCGGGCTCAACGGGTAGTGATCAATGGCTCCATGTCTAGTTGGCAGCTGGTATCAAGCGGAGTGCCCCAAGGGTTGGTCCTGGGCCGGTTTTGTTCAATATCTTCATTAATGATCTGGAGGATGGCATGGATTGCACCCTCAGCAAGTTTGCAGATGACACTAAACTGGGAGGAGAGGTAGATACGCTGGACGGTAGGGCTAGGATACAGAGAGCCCTAGACAAATTAGGGGATTGGGCCAAAAGAAATCTGATGAGGTTCAACAAGGAAAAGTGCAGAGTCCTGCACTCAGGATGGAAGAATCCCATGCACTGCTATACACTAATGTATAGGGACCAAATGGCTAGGCAGCAGTTCTGCAGAAAAGGACCTAGGGGTGGACGAGAAGCTGGATATGAGTCAACAGTGTGCCCTTGTTGCCAAGAAGGCCAATGGCATTTTGGGATGTATAAGTAGGAGCAGTGCCAGCAGATCGAGGGACGTGATCGTTCCCCTCTATTTGACATTGGTGAAGCCTCATCTGGACTAGTGTGTCCAGTTTTGGACCCCACACTACAAGAAGGATGTGAAAAAATTGGAAAATGTCCAGCAGAGAGCAACAAAAATGATTAGGGGACTGGAACACATGACTTATGAGGAGAGACTGAGGGAACTGGGATTGTTTAGTCTATGGAAGAGAAGAATGAGGGGGGATTTGATAGCTGCTTTCAACTACCTGAAAGAGGGTTCCAAAGAGGATGGATCTAGACTGTTCTCAGTGGTAGCAGATGACAGAACGAGGAGTAATGGTCTCAAGTTGCAGTGTGGGAGGTTTAGGTTGGATATTAGGAAAAACTTTTTCACTAGGAGGGTGGTGAAGTACTGGGGGAATGTGTTACCTAGGGAGGTGGTGGAATCTCTTTCCTTGGAAGTTTTTAAGGTCAGGCTTGACAAAGCCCTGGCTGGGATGATTTAGTTGGGGATTGGTCCTGCTTTGAGCAGGGGGTTGGACTAGATGACCTCCTGAAGTCCCTTCCAACCCAGATATTCTATGATTCTATGATTTATTAGCAATTTTAATTCATTTTCTGAGCCATTTCCTGAAGGCTCAATTTTGTAATCTTATTACTATGGCCCTAATGCCCTTTGGTAAAAATTTGCTTTCTAATCTGTCTTTTGTTGTTAAATACAATTTCTGCTCTCATTAGAGAAAGTCTTGAGATGAAGTAGTTTGCTATCTTTCATTCACAGTCAAAATATTTTCATGTGTATTTATTAAAAGTTAAGATAAATACAGAACTGACTACCAAAACATTTTACATGCTTATGCTTTTGTTAGATAAGTGCTAGAAGTGAGAGAGTTTACTATTTTCAGCTAAGAAAGCCGTGCCTCTAAATTTTATATATGAAATTAACTAATGTAAGGATATTTTAAATTATGCATATAGGGCAAATATTAATGCCGTTTAATTCAGTGGGAACCAGATTTTTCCCATTTTAAATATTGTAAAATTTTACAATTACATGTACAGATTGTGTCTTGTAATTTCATGTACGTTTACTGCTTGCTTTTTAGCCTCTGTTCACTGTAAACCAGAGTCCTGAAAGAAGATTTAGTAAATCTGCCTCTAAATAAAGACAATCTAGCTTTTTGATTATTTATATTCTTTCCCAGGGCTTTGACAGCTTTGCAATTGGCTGGATGATATTTTTATCGACTCTGGCGGTTAATGAGGAAGTAGTTAGGTCACTGCATTAGTCCTGAGAATTTCTGGTTCAGCCATAGATATTTAACTTTAGAACATCAACGTAATTTTTAACTTGACAAATAGATATATACAAAGCTGCCTTACTTTAAAAATCAACAAGAAAGTTTTATCACAAGTGCACAATTGTTGCTTTGGAATAGATATAAATCTCTTAATTGCATCTGTAAATATTTTATATTTGCTATTATAAAATAAATTCTGACAACATTGTCAAGAACAACCATTGTAGAAGTGGAACGTAACTTTTAGAGCATGAAATTGTACGTGGGCAAATACCCTGGTGAACAGAACTTTATCATGGAAGACTAAGGGAAGAGCATAAAGGATGAGATTCTACAAAAGAGAAAATGCTTACACTAAAAATGGTGACTGCATGTTTATTTGCAGACTGTAAATTGCACAAGTACCAGAGCCCCAGATATAGAAATGGAAACATAAGTTGCTCTGAGTGAGTTAGCTATGCAACATGAATATAGTATTAACTATAATACTTAGCATCAGAGACTACTACATTTGCACCCTTGATAGGAATACTTTGAGAGGGAAGTGAGCCTAGCACATGGATGTAATAACTAGAGAACCCAGCACTGAGCTGTCACAAAAGACAGTTTCTCCAGAGTAAGGTGGGAACAGCAGAGAAAATTGGACGGGTGAGCAGCAGAGTACCTCCTAACACAACATTCATCCACATGGGCAAGAGCTACTCCAAAGCACCTGGAAGTCAATGGGAATCTTTCCATTGACTTTGATGGGCTTTTGCAGCAGGCTTATACTGCAGGCGAGTGAGTGAATTGTGTACACCTCCTTTTCTTATTATAGTTTCATCTTCACATATAAATAGATTATATCATGATTTTCAAACATCAGAAACTGTCTAAAAGGGCACTTGGCCCAAGTGACTTGTATTTAAATAAATATATTTAATCCCTGTAGTCATTCCTCCTGCAAGTGTTTGATATAGTCAGTCATGATGCTTCATTCAAAGAGTTCCCCCTAACAATGTCTACTTCCCTATCTTTATTTCACATAGGGCAAAATTCACTTCACCCACACACAATCAATGTATTTGGGTGAGGTAAAGGTGGTGCCATTCCCTACCCTCAAACCCAGGCTAGATCATGGTGATCTAGCACAGCCTCTCTGATCCCCAACATACGAGCAGAAGAAGTAGGATGGGAATCTGAAGTGTCAAGAGAAATTGTGGTGAGGGTACAATGCACCTGAATTAAAGGTGAGTGAGAGTAGCATTGCAAGAAAAGGGCAGCTAAATAATTTTACCCACTAAAGCAGAATTGACCTATATCTGTGCTAGGCTCTTTGCGAGCTGAAACACTAAGGAAAGTCTTACACGTCATGCAAGTGACAGAGGGGCCATGATGTCTGGCAGGGCAGTTAGGTATATGAACATTTTACGTTTTCTATCCTGCATGATAAGGGCAAGCTCACAAAACCCTTTTTTCCCATAAGGAAGGTGCACTGTATTCAAAGAGCCACTCTGCTTCTATTTCCTGTATGTTTCTCTACTCCAGTTTATTTCATATTAAAAGTCTATTATGTTTTGATAATCAAAGTGATTACAACAGTTGATTTGTTTAGATTTTTTTTAAAGGAGTATTGTCTGACATATTTTAGGGAAATGCTACTATTGTCCTCTTTCTTGAGGCTGGTAAAACGTAGTGTGAGTGGGGTGCCAGGAGAGAGACTGCAGATTCTGTTAAGAAAGCACAGGGTACAGAGTGTATATAATGACTGCCAGGATTATTCACACGTAATATCAGTGTCACTGTGAGGATGACTATGGGCCAGATTCAGAGATGATTTCAAGTGAACCTAATTTCCTAGTTCTGCCAACTCTCCTGCCGAAGTTAAATGTGCTTACACTTGGCTAGTCTCACACCCACTTACTGATATGGAATATACACCCACAGGAAAGAGTTACAAAACATGGGCTTAAATCAACTGAGTGCAAGAGGCAGGCATACATTTTGCAGGTACAAACAGCACTCACAAAAAAGTTGGCTACCCTTGTAAAAGTGGGGCTCTCTGAGTCAATTAAGGCTTTCAGTCATACCCTCCAAGCAGCATAGCTGTTTCATTGCAAGACTGCTAACTTGAGCGGGGGTAGAGCCTCACCCTACCTCAGGGAAAGAAGTTCCTCCTACCACTTGGGCCCAGATATACCCTGTCCAGCATTCATCTCCCACAGTGAAATGGGGCTGTAAAGATATTATGTATGTGCTTCAATTCAGTAAATTATACTGTAGACAAACATTTATTTTAGGGAGTGAATCAGCTGGTAAGTAACTGATGAAAAAGTGAAGACATGCACTGAAAGGGAGATTGTATATCATGTGAAAGCAAGCAGGTATTTATCCTAATGGGAGTGCAAGTGTCCAGGAAGAGCTATGTAATTGTACTACAATAATAAGTTACACTTATCTTTTCCCGTGGCCAAGGTGAATGACACTCACTCTAGGATTTCCCTCCGGGAGTACCACAGGAAGGAGGAACATGAACAGAGTGTTGAGAGTTTGAGTTTTAAGAGCTACATCAAATTATAATCTAGTCACTTACAGCACATGCAATCTAAAGAGTTTCAGGTACCACAGCTGCCCCTGAATCTCCCTACCATTTTTTGTCACTTTCAATTTACCTGTCATATTTCTCTCTCTGTTTGTGTGGTTCTTCCACACAGCAAACAGAGGGGTATACAGAAGAAACAGTGAAACTGACTCTATATAGAATGCAATCACATAAACAAAATAAACCAGGGGGAGTAGAAAGCATCTCTAATGTAATGCAGTATAACAAGCTGAACTTCTCCCCACAACCACACCCAGAATCTCATTCCAGGCAGTTTATTTCCCAGCCTAGGCCAAACAAACAAAAATTATTGCTCAGTATACTTTAGGCTACAGCTCCCCCTTTACCATAGGAGGTTCTTGTAACTCCTTAACTCTGACTCACCAAGTCTCTGGCTTCTCTAGGCCACAGGTGCCCTCTTTTAAACCTAATTGGGTCAGCCTCCAGTCATGGGTCCATTGGCCCTACTCCCTCTTAAAGGATCAGTGTCAGCCAGTGACATACAGTTATAGCAATCTCAGGGGTTTTAACAGAAGTTTCTGAATCAAATCAATGGGAGTAGGGGAGTGGTTTTTTAAAACAGTGTCAATTTAAATAATGTTGACTGGCTTTTCTACTGCACTGGTTCTTTCATTTACCAAAATGTATACTCATCCCTTCCTCTCACTCATTTATGCATATGTTTACGTACTATTTATTCCTATGGAAACATTTGGCCTAAGAGTTTAAATTTACTTAAATTATGAACAGGACTTCTGATTAGGACTTTATTCAGCAGGGTTGTGTGAATAACTGATTTTTTTCTGTTCTCTGGCAATTCCAAAAAAAAAAAAAAAAAAAAAAAATTAAATGAATCAAAATTAAAAAAAAAAGTTCTGGGTCAAACAAACGTTTTGTTCAACCTTAAAATCAAGATGTTTCATTTCAATTGCAAGCTTTTTTATGTTTTTTTTTAAAATGAAATTTTAAAATGAAAAGTTGTTTCAAGCAGAAATATTTAATTTAGAAATTGTTGAAATGAAATGTTTGATTTTTCGTTCTGGTGGGAAGGAGGGCTTTTGCGCACAACAATTGAGGACATTTTTCCAATAAAAGTTTTGGAAGAAAAATTTTGCCTGGCTCTACTGATAAGTGGGAGATTGCCACAGTAAAGATTGCTGAATAGGGCCTAACAGCTCTTTCATATTCAGGATAAACTGAAAAGGTAAATGCACAACACTGCAAAAGATCGCTAGTCCAAAATTTCACTCACTTGAGCCAAAGGAAAAAAGTTTACTTCAAACAATTTCTTTTTCAAGGGATTTTAGTCTTCTTAAATTGACACCTTTGTTGGAGTCTAACAGCTATCGTTTCAAAGCGTCACAGGGGGTTAGCCAATCAATCCAATTAACATCAATGGACGTGGTGCAGCCTTTGCATGCCAATATTTAGGGATCCAGTTCTTAGATCTAATTTGGTAATGACAAATCATGGACATGGCTAGATATAAAACCAGGCAAACAAAACTGTGAGGTAAATGTATGCTCAGAAGTAGATTACCTATCTCTGCCTGTTCTGAGGAGTTTCAACAGAGGAGAAATATGCTCAGGACTCCAGCTCTGAACAGTTCTCAAAGACTTGCCTAATCTAAACTACAGTTAACTATAACACTGGCTATTTATGACCAACACCACCTTTTACAGAACTAATTACAAAAGAAGCAGTACAATTGATAGTCTTCTACTTAGCGTATGGGCAGTGTGCCTCAGTTGGCATGTGACTAGGATTCATCACCAAATTTGGTCCCCTGGTTGGATCATTAACTTTAGAGCAGGGAACTGAGAGCCAGAGCTTTAAGGTTCCTGCTACCGACCTGCTCTGAGACCTAGGGTAAGTCATTAACCTATATGCTTAAGCTTAGAATGGTTTATCATACTTCACATTGGTGATGTGGGGCTTTATAAAGTAGAGATTAAAAGTGCCAATTAAGGCATGGGCCTCAGTAGGAGAGAGCACAGAGGAGCACAACCACAGGAAAAGCTCCAAGAGGATTTGTGTCATAAGCAGGCACAATGCCACCTGGATCACACAAGGAGACTGACCCCTGGCCCACTTTTTGAAGGGGCAGTGTGCATTCCCCTTGCTTGGGGGCCTCTGTGCAGAGGGCCTTGCCTCCTCACCAATCTCCTTTTAGAAGGGCTAGTGTGACCATAATCAGAGAGGTATAATGATATCTGTATGGGACCTCAAGCAGAAAGCCCCAATCTTTCCCCTTTATTCCATGTATTTTCTGTGCAACCACAGCATAATAAAGTATCCCCTCAGGAACATCACCATCTGAGAGCAATGTAGAGGCTCCTGGTGCCTCTGCAACACAGCCTCACCGCACTTCAGGACCTTCCAATACCCAAGTGCTAAGAAGCCTCCAAACATCCACCAAAGTTGCTAATGCTCACAATTTTATTGCAAATCTCCATCATAATTTGTTTTTTCTTAAAGCCCCAGCTCCTGGACTCAAGTGAATATATCAGAACCTCAGATTTCATTTTTTTTAAAAAGTACAATGTTAGCCCTGCCCCATATGCATAGTAATTTATACCAGTGCAAAGTAAGTGTAAAATGCGCTGGTGTGAATGACTACACCAGAGCTATCCACCTTCAAAATTGCCATGTGACAAATGACCCAAACATGGAACACCTTTGTTTTATTATGTGTTGCACCATAATTGACAGATGGTTTTCTAACTATGAAATCTGTTTTAAATGAGGTTTTTACTGTGTGAATTAAACCATTTTTAAAACACTGGAAATTGGTTTGTCACATACAACCATAAAGTCTCTTTTCTCTCCCCTCCCATTTTCTTCCTCCTAGGGAAATTTGAATGTGTTCAGATCCCCCGCACAGACCAATTCCACTTGAGCTACAGGAGTAATCAGTAGAGGGGGATTTAACATGCATACAACCAGTGGGCTACATAACTAATTTTCTAGAGATCTGGAGATTAGGATCATGAGTTCTGCCTCTGGATCTAGCTATGGAGTGATGTCTAGTGGTAAGACAGAGGCAACCAAAGCACACCGAGTTGGCACAGTTGGTCTGAAAGGCAGTGTGGCTAAACAGATCTGATCAGCGTGTGCCATATTAGAGACTTAAGTTTGTTCCCAACTGTGCCTGAAGTAACTCTGCTTATCTGTAAAATTGGGAGGGTAGCACGAATACTGGACTGACGTCTAAAGCTGCAGTACGAGACCTTATTTATCAATAAGGACCATGGAAATATAAATGACATTCAGAGTTTGGACTAGTCTTTATGATTGTTACTTCCAACTTAGTGTACCTTCCCCCTAGGCTGCAGAGCATTTTGGGGCAGTCCGTCTCTCATATAAGGAATGTTGCACAATGTGGCAGCACAGCAGGACAGGCAGCCTGATTCAGCTTCAAAGCAAAACATACTGCAAAACCTAGTACACTTGCAAGTTCTGGACAACCGAAAAGTCACAAGGTCATGATATTTGGTGCTTTTATTAAAGCCTCAGCTTCTAATTGCATATGTGGCTGTGACCATCATTTTGTTCTGTGTTTGTACAGCGCCTAGCACTCTAGCATTTTGGTCCATGAGTAGGGCTCCTAGGCCCTGCAGTAGTACAAATCATAATAAATAATGATTAAATGAGAATCTCAGTTCAATTTAAAAACAAACAAACAAACAAAACACCTAGTTCTCAGGTTTGCCCAGAAACGAGTGGAAATATGACCTGAGTCTAAGAGGCTCAGAAACCAGAAGGCAAACAAAAAACTCCAATTTATTGATTTTCAAATCACGTTTGTTAAATGTTAATTGTTAAACCAATTATGTTCCATGCAGAAAAATACATTGTTTTATTTGAAAAGGCTGGTCCTGATGGATGCACGAGAAGCCTCACTAGTATGCAGTGTACGCAGGGATAAGTATGGCACTGAACTTCTTCTCACATTACAGCCTCATTACCAAAGTTAATGGCATGTCATCCTCCAAGCCCACATTGATTCACCTACGCAACCCCACTTGTTCACCAGACAGCACAGTCCTTCAGTAGCTCAAAGATCCAACAGCATTAATATCTAATGGGTACATTTTCTATTCATTAGAATGCGTGACTATAATGAATAAGGCATAAAAGCTTGGTTAATCACTAATTCATTGTAATTAAAAAGCTATTGATTTTTTTTTTAAACAGTTGAAGTGCTGGCTCCACGGAGTGCAGGATCCACATATTAGTGAAGCACTTGTATATGGTCCAGGCTCTATCAACCAAACTAAACTCCTAAAACAAACTTCCATTTTAGATGGATATTGCACTAAAATATAGTACCTTAATGCTGAATGGTGTATACAGAAACCACACCCATTGCTGGTGGGTAGGGCATGAGTCTTCTCTCACGCTAGTAGTAATGGGGAAGAACTCCACTAAAGTGAACGGAGTCTCACCAGTTGCCAAACAAGTGTGAATGAGAGGAAAATCAGGCCCGTATCTTTCATTTTGCCAACTGACCTGGCATTTGCTTGTTGATATTTCTTAATTAATTTCAGAAAATAATATCCATGTTAGTTTTCATTGTCACAATAAGGGGCAGTGAAGTGCACTTAGTGAGAACAATAAGCAGGTGCAGAGGGGTTGCTTGTTCTTATACAGGCTAAGCAGAGCCCACTGTGCATATTCCCTATAACATCAGCGGGGAAAATGTGTTTGCTTCTCTGCAAAGAGAAGCAAAGCTGGGGTAAGAAACAACTGAACTGTGATTATAAAACAAGTTATTGATTAGTTATTCTCTGGATACAGAAAAGTTTAGAAAACTGCCGAAAGAAACATAAGTAGCCGTTCCCCCCAATTGGAAAAATTGGGAATTGCTGTTCACCATGAGAAAAAATTGCTTTGCATCTTGGGTTCAGATGCTATATTCATAGGATAGAATATATCCAGACAGATTATGGAAAAAAGTCTTGATAAACCTTGCAAAGATCTCAGCCTGTTCTCTGAGAGCCGACATACCTTGTCATTAATTTTGAGTACTATTGTTTTTCAAGGGAGAAAGGAGGCAGCTGTTCCTGGTGAATGGCTGTCTAACTTGGATTAATGGCTCTACATAACCAGCATGAGTTTACTACATTAACTAGCAGTTATATTTCCCACACCTTCAATTAACACTGGTTTTGCTTCATCTAATATCTGTGAAAACATGATATGATCAGAAAACATCATTGCCAGCCAAGCATTCCTCAACTCAAATAGGGCTGATTTATCTCTTTGGCACCTCATTAAAATGCAAAATATATTGAAATAGATTTTCAGCACTTTCAGGCAGCAATGTTTGTAATAATGTTAATTTGTGAATTTCCTCTTTTTTATATTCTGTATGCTGCAGTTGCCACATTTAGCCTAAGGCTATTTGTATTGTGAAGACAGAAAATGAACAGCGAACATTTATTTCTCATATCTTTCTGAGGAACCTGAGGCGCATGAAGATATTTGTGCTGTAACAGGCATAGTCAATCTCCTTCATTCCCTTTAGTCACTATATATCAACAGCAAACTCCCAGCTAGTCTTGCTGCAGCAATTAACCTGCCAGGGCTCTCTGCTGTCAGACTCAGTAATAATAAACTTCCCCCAGTGAGAGATAGAGCTATAGATCCTCGCCCTGCAACTTCCATAGTGGCTGAATTATTCAGAATCAGCATGATTAAAGAGATGACATGGCATTAGTTAAAAAGACATGCTTTTTTTTTTTTTCTGGACTGAGGTTTAAACCTATTAAGGAATAGCAGCTGAAGCCAGTGAGCCTTTCCCATCGGTCCACAGGTCTTTTTTTTTTTTTTTTTTAAAAAGGGAATTATAGAAAAACTATTTACAATGCCCTGTCATTTCAAAAGTTTAAGGATAAAAATGTAAATATCAAGAGGGAACTGGGATAGTTAAATCGTACAGCATGTGTAAATCCAAGAACCAACTAAAGAGGATAGTTTCATTCAAGGGACACAAAGGAGAACATATTAATTTTGATGCAATTAGTACTGTTGAAATTATTGTTCTTAAGAGAAGATAAATCATTAAGTTTACATTATTATAATAATTAAGAAAAATCCCCATGTACAATCTATATAATAATTAAGAATAATTCATGATATATAATCTGTCAGATAATTTGTGGGGGAACTCTAGGAATAGCACATATTTCACAATAAACCTGAGTCTTGAAAGGATGGCAATATTGTTATAAATGCCATATGGATTGCAAATGAACCAGGTGTTTACATTCTCCAGTGCTAGCTGAGTGGGGTAATGGTAAACTTGGGCAAAGAGTGGGGCGAATTTATTAAAACAAAGGCATGGAAAAATAAATAATTTTTATGCACTCATGGTCCCATTAAAACACACTTCCTTCTGCCAAGCCTAGTGATAACGCACTTAGGGGCCTGATAATGCATTCTTAACCAAATGCTCCTATTGACTCCCAGGGGAGTGTTATCTGTGGAAAGAATGCAGGATTTGGCCTGTAAGTGCTGCTACATATCTATTAAAAATGCAGCACTCTGCAATTGCTAGGGTAATTTGTACCTATCTTGTTTGGCCTACTCATTTAGAGCTAGACTGTGACTTGAATTACATATTTGTACAGGGCAGTAAAGAGGAGTAAGAACCACTCCATGGGCTACCCAGTCCTTGGATATAGGCACAATGGAGAATGCTCACTTACTCCCCCCACTGCATATCAGGTGAATGGAGAGTGAGTGGGAAGAGGCCAGAAATAGGAAGCACTAAGACTCTGCCCCTCTATGCCAGTCAGTGCAGCTGAGCAACTGAGTGGTTATGCAATTTGCTGTTTGCTCCTCCCCCTAAAACCCACCACTTCCAGTGAAAAGAGAAAGCAGGGAAGGATTTATGCTTTAGAGGGGTCTCTAAAAACATAATTGAGCCCTTATATTTTAAGCTCAGTGTAACAGGAACCAAACGTTCCTGTGTGTTTTATATAGCACTGGGCACACTGTTGGAGGTTAACTCATAATGAAAGATAAATGAATTATCCAGTTAACTCCTTTGCAGAAGAAATCTCTGAATCCAATCAGATCAGTCCCCTGTAACAGGTCTTATACTATATTTGAAAAAACTGCTAAAATACATGTGCTCTTTTCAGTCTCAGGCTGCCTGTAGGATTCAAGGACTTGGAGTACTGAGGGAAGATTGTTGGTTGACCGGTGGTATATACAGTAAGCTTCACTGCAATTTGGAGACTGAAAATAGTAGTCTCAAAGCATCTGGGAAAGCAGGTAATAAAAATCACTGGAGTTTTTGTTTGTTTGTTCGTTTTTAAATCAAACATCATGCCAAACATCAGTTTTGTCATCATAGCCAAGATAAAATTTGTATGGCACGGTATAACATTATCAATTTAGTACATCAAAAAGCTCATTTTACCCTTGTTGTTTAAAAGAGATGTATGTGTGTCATCAAATACATTTATATATGGAAACAAATGATTTCCCATACTATGTAGGAGTACGGATGTGTTCCCTTATGAGCATTCTACTCACTGTGGAGCATGGCTAACAGGAGGCATGTTTCAAATTCTGTGCATAAATCATGTATGTTCACTAATGGAATTAACATGTATTGCAAGTTACAGTAAGCACTGTTTACTATGTAATGCAACTGGTTCTATTCAGATTCTAATAAAAATTCAGGATTACTGTTCTGTAGTAATTCTTCCATTACATTATACTTTACAATTACACTGTATATTATCCTTAGCTATATTTTGGGATGAGACTCCAAAATCCAGAGTCCTGTCTGCTTCTGCAGCCATTAAAAGTATTCCACAGCACTTATTATATGAGTAGAAATTTACTTTCTCCTCCTACGTTGCTGTGCACTGTGCTGTATACCAGTTTGTTACTGGCATCCACTCCCATGGTGTCTATATTCCTCTGGTTCTGTAAAATACTTTGGGGGCTTCCAAGATAACAAAAACAAACAAAAATTTCAAACAAACATCCTGGAATTAATAAGACACATATGAAGCTTTACCACTCAGTCACACTCATATCTCATAGCGCAGAGCGCCATTGATTTCAGTGAAGCTCCATATGGGCTCATTGTAGGATCAAGGCCTTAGAGAGTTTACTATTTAGGAAAGAGACCAAAGCCCAGATCCACAAAGGTACTTAGGATCCTAACTCCCACTGAAATCAATGCCATATTGTGTATCTGGGTCTTTTTAGGTTTCAGAGTAGCAGCCATGTTAGTCTGTATTCGCAAAAAGAAAAGGAGTATTTGTGGCACCTTAGAGACTAACCAATTTATTTGAGCATAAGCTTTCGTGAGCTACAGCTCACTTCATCGATGAATGCTGTAGCTGTAGCTCACAAAAGCTTATGCTCAAATAAATTGGTTAGTCTCTAAGGTGCCACAAGTCCTCCTTTTCTTTTTGGGTCTTTTTAGTCTCCTAAATAAATGGCCTTATTTCAGACATGCTGAGCACTTAACAGCTGTCACTGAAGTCAATCAGATCATTTGAAAAATCAGATCATTTATATAGACATGCTTAAATATGGAGTTAGGAGCTTAACTTTAAGAATATCTTGGCCTTTGTCTTTACAGTTGTCTGTAAAACCCTAGCACACTGTGGCTGCCATACTAATAACAAAGTGGGAGGGTGTATCTAGTAGGGTCCTAGGGGGTCGGTCCTGGGTCCTGTACTATTCATATTTTCATTAGTGACTTGGCTAATGGAGTGTAATGTATGCTTATAAAATCTGCAGATGATACAAAGCTGGGAGAGGTTGCAAGCACTTTAGAGAACAGGTTTAGAATTAAAAATTACCTTGGAGAATTGGTCTGAATTCAACAAGATGAAATTCAATGAAGATAAGTGCAAAGTACTTCACTTAGGAAGGAAAGATGAAATACACAGCTACAACATACGGAATAACTGGCTAGGTCATAGTACCACTGAAAAGGGTCTGGGGTTGCAGTGGATCACAAATTGAATATGAGTTCATAATGTGATGCAGCTGTGATAAAAATGAATATCATTCTAGGACATATTAACAGGAGTGTCTGATGTCGACACAGGAGGTAATTGTCATGCAGTACTCAGCACTGCTGAGGCCTCAGCTGGAGTATGGTGTCCAATTCCTGGTGCCACACTTTAGGACAAACTGGGGAGATGTGGACAAACTGGGGAGAGTCCAGAGGAGAACAAAAATGATAAAAGATTTAGAAAACATGACCCATGAGGAAAGGTTAAAAAAAAATCTGGCCATGCTTAGTCCTGAAAAAAGAAGACTGGGGGGGGAGGACGGGGGCAATAAAAGTCTTCAAATACGTTAAGGTCTGCTATAAAGAGGACTGTGATCAATTGTTCTCATGTCCACTAAAAGTAGGACAAGAAGTAATGGACTTAATCTTCAGCAAAAGATATTTAGGTTAGATATTAGGAAAGCTTTCTAACTGTAAGGGTAGTTAAGCTCTGGAATAGACTCCCAAGGGAAGTTGTAGAATCCCCATCACTGGAGGTTTTTAAAAATAGGTTGGACAAACACCTTTCAGGGATGGTCTAGGTTTATTTGGTCCTTCCACGGTGCAAGTGTCTGGGCTTGATGACTTTTCAAGGTCCCTTCTAGGCCTCAATTTCTATGATTCTATACGACTGTTTCCTGTTGAAAGGTATAATCTTTACCACTCATACTGCATTATGGGACCTATCCTGCCATCTTTACACATGCTGAATTGTACTACATTTGTGAACACTCATTTTAATGAGACTACCCCACAAAGTAAGTTCCTACTCACCATAAATAAGGATGGCAGAACTCAAGGCCTATATCTTTCTGTCATGTCAATGGAGCCGTGTTCCCTTTTACAAAATGTCATCTATCCAGTTCTTTTTCCAAGAGTTGCTATTTTTAATAATAGTGGTTAATGTGCAGCTGACCAAAACCAGAATTATCACCATGGGGATTGAAATCAGAATTCTCTAGCTTTTCCCACTGTGTGCCAAACCAACATTCCTAGAGTAAAATTACTAACGCACTGGTTGTATTCTTGTTTACTGGACATGAATCAATACTACTTTACAATAGAATTTCTATACAATTTATAACATCTCTAAGAAAGCCATAATTTACTGTTGCTTCATGAAAGCAAAAAAAAAATTAACTGTTAATCTTTTTTCATTTCTGTTTAGGTCCAGATTCAGCAAAGTATGAAATATGAATGAATGTTCAGCCGTGTCTAAGTGACTTAGGAGCACAAATGAGACTTGCTGCCAAGTCACTTAGACACTTCTGAAAATTTCACTTGTGTATGAACTCCATATATGTCAATGCTATTTAAGCTTAACATTAAACATGAACTGACATCTCATCATTCCTTCCTCAGAGGTGACTATACTTTATAAATGGCCTCCAACTGGCGAAGCAACTGTGATGGAAGATGCACTGCAAATCCAATCATTTGTAGAGCTTTAGTATTATGCCACTACTATGATGAAGATAAGGGCTCGTCTACATGGCAGGTTCCTGCATGGAAAGCATATGTGTGAATCTGCAGCACACCAGTTTGCTGCTCAGTACTGGCTTGTGTGGACACTCCTACAGTGCACTAAAAGTCCCGGTCTGCAGTTTGGCTTAATGCGATGTAGGTTCACATCCTGGCTTGCTGAGTAGCAGCTTGCTGTATTGACAAGCCCTAAAAAATTATTTTCTTCTATCACAGTCCATGGAATTTCAAGTTTAACTCTTCAGAGCACTGGTCAGGCTGGTGAATCTAGAATGCCTCCACCCTTCCAGACTGAATTTTACTTCCTGTGAACAGTTTGGCACCTTCTTTGTGGGAAACAAAGTATATCCTGAGCTTTTTAATCTGCTGCTGTACTGGTGGTAAATGGCTCTTATGTCATTCAGTGAGACAGAGGAGGGATTGAGAGCTTCATCTAACCACCTGCAAGTAGGATTGCCAACTTTCTAATCACACAAAACACCCCTGCCCCACCCCCTGCCCTGCCCCTTCTGAGGCCCCAACCATGCCCTACCTTTTCTCCGAGGCCCCACCCCCTGCTTGCTCCATTCACCCTCCCTCCGTCACTCACTCTTCCTCACCCTCACTCACTTTCACCAGGCTGGGGCAAGGAGTTGAGGTGTGGGAAGGGATATGGGCTCTGGGCAGGGGGTTGGGGTGTGGGAGGATGTGCGGGGTCCCGGAGGCATTTACCGTGGCTCCGAGGAAATGGCTGTCAGGTCCCTGTGGTCTTTAGGTGCATGGGCGGCTGGGTGGCTCTGCGTGGTGTGCACCTCTCCCCACCCCCAGCTCCCTTTGGTCGCAGTTCACGGCCAATGGGAGCTGCAGAGCTGGTGCTGGGGGCAGGGGCAGCGCATGGAGCCTCCCAGTCCCTGGCTGCCCCAGCACCTAGGGGCCACGGGGACCTGGCAGCTGCTTCTGGGAGCTGTGCAGAGCTAGGGCAGGCAGGGAGACTGCCTTAGCCCCAGATCCCCACTGCGCCACGACTGGACTTTTAGTGGTCCAGTCGGTGATGCTGGCTGAAGCCTCTGGGTCCCTTTTTGACCAGGCATTCCGGTCAAAAACCAGATGCCTGGGAACCCTACCTGCAAGTTCAATCCTCATCCTTGTTGGCTGGTAAAAACCATGGAGGGCAGCTCTGGCCTACTATTGCCTTCCCTTTGGGAGAGCAGCACACAATCATTTCCTGACTGAGGGCAGCTTAAGGGCCTGATCAAAAAAGACAGCTCTTGACATTAGCAATCATAAATTATTACCTGGTTGCTTTGCTGAACAGGAGTGGACTCAAGTGCTTTGCTGATTTGGGCCTCCATGAGTAAATTGAATTTCTTTCCTATATATTGAATACTATGTACCTGAATGTATTCACTCTGACAATGCCTGAAACAAAATTAATTTAATAATTCTTCTTATTTCTTTTTTCTTTGCCCTGAAGTTTCCTCAGGGAGGTGTGATGTATTCCTTCTAATTCTGCTAAAACTTTAAAATAGTGGTGCATTCATTTAACTATTTACATTGCATTTTAAATGTGAAGATGACTTTCTAGGGTCCTTTGTTTCTTCCTTTACTACATATTTCTAAATTCACTAGTATAGCTTATAAAAATGTTATTCTCTTAACTATTTTTAAATTAATTTGTCATTGTGTTTCTACGTAGCCTTGCATTTATTTAGCAACTGTTACCTCATATTCCTTTCAAGCTTATCATCACATCTGTGTCTATTAAACATGATCCCAGTCATCACAATCCTCCTTGAATCAAAGGCAACTTGTTTCTTTTGGTGGAAGCTTTGAATGAATAATTAATTTGGAAGCATCTTCTGTGTTGTACATTTTCGGAAGATAGAACCATTCTCACATCAGTCACCCGAGCTCTGTCAGAACGAAGTATCATACCGTATATGCTCGAACTGTATAGTGGATGCCAACCAGCTAAGATTACCAACTGTGTTAATCCTGGCCATTCTCTTTACTGCAGAAAATTCAAATTCAAGCCTTACTTTCATATGGCACTGAAAAAAAAAAGTTATATTTCACCCTTACCCAATATAGGTTGGTTTAGGAGTTGTAATATAATGAAACCTAAAAATTCACCTCACCCCAACCACTATTATTTTATTTGGGGAGAGGTACAGTTCGTTCTTTCAGTACTTTCAGAGTTCTATTCCTAGATATATTGAGCTCTGCCTCAACTTGTCCACCTGTAAAAACCTGGTAACTACAAAGTTCTCCATATAGGCAGACCACTGTGCCCCTGCAAAGTCCCTTGGGCACAGGGTTCCTTGGAAGCAGCTCAGAGGACTGGGGCCTTTTCTATGCCTCAGGGGTATTGTGAAGGTTAGTAATAACTAATCAGTTGTACAGTGCACCAGGAGGGAAAGGCAATTTATGGACAAATGGAAGATATGCTCCCAAGGTCATGTAGTCCAAGCTAGACATGGCCTAGAAAAAGACATTATGGGGTGGTTAAAGGACTTATGAGATCAGTACACAATAAGACTACAAAAACAAGGAACTTGAAGACATTGGCATCATCTTTGTTCTGCTGCTTTGTGTGTGAGAGAGATTTTCAAAAATATTCAATTTATTTTTAAACTGCATTTAGATAAATTTGACAGAGGAGTGTGAGTCAGCATTGCAGAGTGGATCAAAACAAATAGGGCTTGAGGAAGGGCTTGTTAACACTGGTATTTAATGGTCCGGATTCTCTGCTGGCTTGCACTCTGTGTAGCTGTTTACACCAGGGTAAAGTAGGGGTAAAGAGGTATCAATTTAGATACAGTCACATTTTAAATGCCTTTTGCACAGCTGTAAAGGACCAAAAGTAGGTACAAGGCAGTGGAGAATCAGGCCCAGGGCATGTAAAGCTTAATGAAGATTAAAATTGCCAAGTGTTATTATATATGAACTGGAACGGTTACTACTGTCATCTACAGAATCCTCTGTACCAATGGAATGTGTGTTACAGTATCCTCATATGCCTGAATGCGGCAAAGTATATTTTGTACTGTAGCTTAATTTCCAGCATAAATTTTGTAAAACATTTAAAGTTACTGTAAATGATTAATATTGAGACAGTGTACTTATCCTGCCTTTTCAACTTGTCTTTCTCTGTGTAGAATGAGGATTAGAAATGGCTTACTGTAAGAACCTTTGCTGAGGCTGGTACTGTCAGCTCCCACATCTGGACTGTTGTCAGTGAATTGATCACTATGTTTGGTCTCTAGTGCATCCCCTCTGGTGCTAACTGAGAGCAACCTTCTTATTTTTCTTAACCTTTTCCTATCTAGACCTTTATGGCCAAGTAATGCTGTCTTTATTCTAGGCAGCATGTGTAGTTTGCCCCAGGTATCTAACTTGTCTTAACTAATGCAATGGAAGGCAGGAAAAGCAAGCAATCTATACAATATAAAAAGACTAAGGGATTTATCCCTGTGGCTCCTGGGTGATGCCTGCTGCTTTCTCCTGAAAATCCCCAGAACGTTCTCAACATTGCTAGTAAAGAAGTCCTGGACTTGTGGAATATAATATACATGCGGATCAGGCAGCTTGAGGTAAACCAGAATAAACAAACTAAACCTCTGTCTATGGCCATAGGAACCAATATTTGCTCCAAAGTAGAAATCCTGGAGAGAACAGATTTTGGGATAAAGCTAACACAGTAGTTTTCTTTTTTCCCTTGCAAAGGTTTTCATTTTCATATGCAAAACAAACGGCAGTGGGTACTAATAAATGGAGTTTATATCCCTCCTTGCCATCCACAAACCCTAAATCACTCAGTGGACTTTACAAAATCATTACAAGATATGGCCCTGATTCATTGAAGCACTTAAACATGTGTGTACAGCCATCTCTGTTCAGGACTGCATTTAGACACATGCTTAACTTTGAGCGTATGCTCAAATCCCATTGATTTCAATAGGACTTAAGCATGCACTTAAGTACTGTCTGAATAGGGATGCTTTCTGACTCAGAGCCAAATATATTTATAAGAATCATATTACTCACCAGCTGCTTTCTGTCATAACCAGAACTACTCACATGGGTAAATCCATTGATAGCGATGGGATTAATTGCATGAGTAAGTCTGAGTAAGGGCTGCAGAATCAGTTATTGCATAGAATGGATGGTAACATATCACTTTGCCATTGAATTGTCAATAAAAATACAACCACGAGAGAACACTGGCGAAGACAGCATTAAGAACAAACTAGATACCTCATGGTCTTTTCCCTGAGGATTTTATGGACTGAACAATATCTTATAACTCTTGCTCTGTACTGTATGTTGTTCACTTACTCATTGCTTCAGGTCTACCTGCTTCCCTTGTGATTCAGCAATGGTTTCTCATTTTTTTACCCCTTTCATGGCATCTAAATAAAAAGCTGTTTGATGGTTATTCAGAGCTCATGATGTGGGAATAGGAGCATTTATTTTGGCTACATCTTTTGTCCATCTGACACCTATCATCAGTCTAACAGGTAGAAGAACAAGGCTCAACTTTTTACTTGCACCACAGTGTTAAACATTGGCTTTGAGGTATAAGATGTGTTCCCTTTATCTTTTAATAATTGTCTTTGTCATGCTGTCTGCAGTGGCTCATGACAATGAATGCCAACCTCAGGGCAGATTGTCAAGAAGCAGGGCACACACCCCAAAGTATGTTCAATCATTAGATTTTACCAGTGTGAACTCCTAAAGCACTGTAACAGTCTGACCATGGAGCCACAGATCGTCCTCTTCAACCCTCCAGTCTTTCTTGCTACTCTAGCAAGCTGGACTTAGTAACAGATTGTCATTTTATACCAAAAGTCACAACAATATTCAGGTTACTCCCAGTCCTAAAGAACCAGTCAGTCACTTACCCCAGGTCAATTTGCACCTTTGATTTCACACTAAAAAACAACGCTTGTAACCAGTTCTATAATAAGCTATCTAAGCATTTGTTAACTAAGAAAAGAAATGACAGAGAGAGTTATTACAAAGTTGAAACAGGCAAACATATATAGACAAATGAGTAACAGTCTATGGTTTCAAAAGGTGACAGAGTTGTAGTAATCTGCCAGCTCTGAACGTCTTTTAGGGCTAACCCACGTTGACCCTGGGGATCCCTGCTTCTGTTCATAGCGTCGGCTCTATGAGAGTCCAAACAGCAAAAGAGATGAAAAATTTTCTTGTCAGCTATTTTTATTTCCTTCGTCCAGAATCCATGCTGGTGAGATGAGCCCTTTTGAATGTAGCCTCTTCATGGGTGTAAAGGGCTCTATTATGTCCCACAATGGCCCATTTAGTTTTGATAGGCCTTCTTGGTGGGCAGGAGATGATTCCTCTTCACTGGGTTCACCGTTTCAGAGAAACATTTTTTGCAGTTACAAAGCAAAAACTCAAATAGTATCTTATAGTATGTGTTCAAGAAAGTATATGCATGTAGCAATTTACAAGTATTACATAAAGTCTAAACACATTGGTATAAGTCCAATACCCATCGTAACCATACTAACACACAGGTGAAACAGACTGCTTTCCAGAAATGAATTTGCCAGTGCTCGGCTGAGGCCTAAATCCTTGGCAAGAGCTGGCACCTGGTCACTCAGTGTCTTATTTTTCTATGGAGCAGACTTGGTGACCAGTCTTGTTTAGTAAATAAACTTCTGTAGAATGAGCACACGCTAGCACTATACATGTCAAATAAGCAGGGAGTCAGATTACTTGAATCATCAACTCAACTCTACCATTAACTTACTGCGTGACTTTACGCAAGCCACTTAGCGCTGGTCTACACCGAAAACTTGTATCAGCATAGCTGTGTCTCCCAGGAGTGAGAAAAAAACAACAACACACCCTTGAGAGATGTAGCTATGCCTACCTAACCCTAACAATGAAGAGCTCTTACATTGACCTACCTACAGCCTCTCGGGGACATGGATTACCTGCACCAGTGGGAGAACCCCTCCCATTGGCATAGGTAGTGTCTACACTGAAGAGCTACAGCAATGCATATGCAGGCCTGCAGCTGTGCTGCTGTAGTGTTTTAAGTGTAGACAAGCCCTGAACCTCACTGTATACAATGGTGATACTACTCACAACCTCAGTAAAGTGTTTTGAGATCAGATACCACAATAATAAGTGCCCAAGAAAGATGGTAGATATGGAACAGTTAACTCGGAACTTCTAAATGACAATTGTTGAGTGTGTATTATTTTGCAAGCCATTGTTTATAATTATTTTAAAATTTGATCATTCGTTTTCCTTAAGGCTAAAAAAAAGAAAAAAGAAAAAACAAATACTGTTAAGTCACAGCACATTTTTTTTAAAGAGAGTAAATCTGAAGGCTTTATTCCGTTTACAGCGCGTTTACAGCTCCTTCCCCCCTTTTAAAAAGGTTCCTTGTGTGACTGAGCACAGCTGATCACATGAGTAGGATTTGGCTTGCGCAACATAGAGCAAATAGAGCCACAAGAAATGTTTCTGATCAAAAGCAAAACTGATGCCTTTTGGATTTTAAAGTGTTTTACAAGCAGAGCGAATCTCTCTCTCAAATATTGGTCTTAGTGAAAAACAGTTTTCAACAAGGAAAACTGCTATTGATTTTTATGGAAATGGAATTTTTTGCCATGCTAATTGAAAATTAATAGATGCTGATCAGTTGGATTGAACTGATTGAATTTTCATAATGTTAAAAGTTCCTGCCCTTATCTTAAAGCCTAAAATTTCATTTTCACTAAAATAAAAGGAAATTCTGCTGGCAAACCCTTGTTAAAGCTGGAAGGAGTGAGAGAGTTAGCGATTCTTGTGTTGGAAACTGTCTAAAAGTTCAGACTTGAAGCTTTCCATTTCAATGCAAAGCTTTTCACCCTGTTCTGCTACAGCAAGAAGCATGTCACACAGAAACTTATTTTGTTTCCTCCAAGTGCATGCTGCTAATTCATTGTCTTTTTCTGGTTACCTCAACTTCACCCAAAATGGTGTTTTAACTAAGTGACACAAAATCTAAAATGCATCTTTAATGTTGGCAAGGCTGTATGAGACAGTAAAATTTTACTAACATAACAAATCATGTTGTAACATGCCTCTCATATATAATGTATGGATAGTTTTAAGTCTTTGTATTGTAAAGTAGTTTGAAAAGTGCTTGTGTTTAAGCAAACAACTCAAAGTTAGTGTGATCACACACATACACACACACACACACACACATTTCTTCTTTGTGAATCTATTGCTCATTATGTAAGGTGCTGGATTAAAAACACCAGAAAAAGAAGCCCTCCACTTATCTACACAGCAGGCATAGGTAGCATCACTTGCCTTCCTACACAGTCCTATCAACATGCCTTAATATGATTTTGGAGAGGCCATTTATATGCTCTGTCTAGACTATAAAAATGAGAGTGTTTAGCAAGCATGTTAATGTATTTAATGAAACACACTTTAAATACCACTCCGCACCTAGTGTACACAAAGGCAGTGGTATTTAAAAGCATGGTAGCTTGTCAACTTTAGTGTCTCTCAACGCTGTCTACAATAGATGCTAAGTGATGTTTATAATTGGGTTAACCAACCTGTGTTGAAAAAGTATCTCTTTTGCCCCACTCTGCAGAAGGTCTGAGATGCCCTGAATCAAATGCATCTCCCAGAAACCCTAACCATAACCCCTTCTAAACCACAGAGTCTTCCAGTGGCAAGAAGGTTGCATGCTCTTCACACTACAGCTGCTCACCTTCCAGCCAGACTTCCAGCTGCTCTGGCCCTTTGCCAGGGCTGCACTAATGCATTGACTCTGGCCCTGTGTATCTGGAGTGGCAGTTTCGATTCTCATTTAACTTGTTTTCCGTGGCTTAAGTCACATGTTCTCTGCAGTCAATATAGCTGTGAATTGGTCTCATTTCTCCCAGCTTGCAATGCACTCTCATTTGCAGTAAGAGCAGAACTACACACACACACACACACACACACAAATAATTTCCTTCTCTCAAAGAATGTCTGAGCAATGTCAAAGGTGTAAATCCCACTCCTGTATGCCAGGAGGATCTGTACGTCCACCAAGAGAAATGGATCAGTCATGAAGAGAGAAGCCATGTAGCTGTACTTAAGGGGTATTGCACTGAAAGAGAATTGAGCCAGCCACTGTAGCCACCAGGATGAGAAGAGCTTCAGGAACCTGGCATGGGAAGAGAGGAACCAGCCATTGCAATCACTAGGAATGCAGACTAGATGGTCATAGTGCTCCCTTTTGGCCTTAAAAATGTATGAGGCAGCACATTGCTGAGGCGGCTCAGTCCAGGGAAGAATGTGCAGGACACTACAGCCACATGGCCATGAAGGCCTGAGTATGAGCTTCCAAGAACCAGCACTGAGAGGTAATGGGAGAAAGGGGAACTGATGAATTTTGGTGGGAGAGGGAGCTTAGCTGATGGATTTGTAGGATTAAGCAAGTGCTGAATTCATGTAATTTTATGTAGCGCTCTGTTGTTCTGTTTGCGGGCCCATCCTGATGTCATTATACTCCTGTGCTGAGCTTTGCTTTAAACCAGTTCCCTCCAACAATACAGTGCTTTTAACTTATCTTTTCCCATTAAACTTTTTTTTTTTTTTTAGGAAAGCACTGTAGTGAGTAATAAAGACCTGCTTTCACTGACATTTATATTAGTTTTTCAGAATGGCTGCAGACACAGCTTTGTGGTAGACCTGGTCTGTATTTCAAGTATGATGACGCGGTGAACGTGCTCCAATGTGAAAATATTTCAAAAAGATGTTGATAACCACAACTGTCCATATTGGGAGGAAATAGCTTTATTTTTTTCCTTTTTAGGGGGATCATAAGGATATGTTTGGGCTAAATCTTACCCAGTATTGCATGGCTGGATGTAGGACAGCTGCTTTTTTGCCTATTACCACTTCAACACACCCATGCAGCGGGGCAGGATTCCCATTGAGAGAGATCATGAGCATACCATCACCCCACAAAGGCAAGCTCTACCAGTTAGGGGCATACTATGTATGCCACAGAGAGCAGTGTGCAAATATATCCTACTCTCTCTATTTTGTCCTGTGCTGGTAAGATAGCTTTAGGCTCTTACTGCTGGTCCACAGCTCCTAACAGTAAGGGTGGGACCTAGCTCTTAGCTCTTTGTAGCTGAGTCACTACAAAATTGTACATGTGACAACAGTATTATTTTGCTCTTACCAATTCCTCAAGACTAGACTGGACACCCACCATTCAGAGATGAAAGAGAACTAAAGGCCTCATGGTTAGAGCTGGGCAAGATATTGATAAAAAAGCTTTCTTCCCAGTCTTCCCTATATAAATTTGTCTGTTTCAGTTTGGAAAAACATCTGTGAAATTGGAACAATTAAAAAAATGTGGAAAATATTTCATTCTCTGGGTGTTCAAGAAGAATGGGAAATCTGCTTTAATGTGAAAATTTGTTGTGAATTTTGAAAAATCCCAGCAGGAAAGGTGGTGGTGCTGTAGTTTCATCTTCCATCCCAAATGCCACTTTAAACATAGATGAGGACCCAAGAGGCTCTGGTGTCTATTCCTACCTCTGCCTCTGAATGACAATGTTATTTTGCACTTCTACACTTTATAAATATTATTTAAGAGGGAAACATTTTCCTGATTTTACAGATAATGGGAAAAAATCAGTGACTATAAGTGATCTTTCTGAAGGACAGTGAAGTCTAATGGATTAGACATCATAAAACCCATGCTCTAATCTTTGCTCTGCCACAGACTTACTCTATGACCTTGGGCAAGTCTGTTATCTTTCCTGAACCTCAGTTTCCCAGTTGTTAAATGTGGTGCATTGAACTGGGTACTGCTGTTTGAAGTTATTTAGTTCTAAAAGATAATAGAAGTATAAGAGCAACGAGCAGGGACTCAATAATACTACTAATGGTCTTCAATAAGGTGGATGGGTTTCATTAGTACCCAGCTGTGGTCTGATGAAGTTGCCCAGTGCAGGAGGTATGTCCAGATGCAGCAGACTCCTATGAGATGCTTGGTACTTGGCAGCTACTCTGTTCTCTTTCAATGTCTCTTCTTTTTCTCAAAAAGAAAAGGAGTACTTGTGGCACCTTAGAGACTAACAAATTTCTTTGAGCATAAGCTTTCGTGAGCTACAGCTCACTTCATCGGATGCAAACTGAATGCATCCGATGAAGTGAGCTGTAGCTCACAAAAGCTTATGCTCAAAGAAATTTGTTAGTCTCTAAGGTGCCACAAGTCCTCCTTTTCTTTTTGCGAATACAGACTAACACGGCTGCTACTCTGAAACCTCTTTTTTTCTGTCTTCTTTGCTCCCTTTTTCTACATAGCAGTGTCAGACCAACACTACTTGATCCTGCCCCACTGAACTGGCCCCATCGAAAAAAAGTACCATCTACCAGAGTGTGCTAACTAATTTCACAAGCAGAGAGGAGACACTTAGGTCAGCAGGGAAAGGTGGCCTACTGGCACTACACAAAATGATCTGCTTGACAATACTAGATAATTGGCGTAATTATAGCAAATAGGTTTAAAGTCCAATGATGCCACTTATCCATTATTGTAAAAAAAAAGTCATTTAATAGATTGCAGGGCTAGCAGGGTATAGAGAGACATAGACTCGGGTACTATGGCAATGAGCACTACAGAAATGCCAAAAATAAATTGGAAAAAAGTGAAACATCACAAAGCTGAGCAAAAATCGTAGACTCCGCAATCATAGCATTCCTCAGCATGATAGACTTTCCCTGCATGTTACTTCACTTTGATTAAATGTGTTTTTTTCCAATTTCCCTGGAAACCTTAAAATAGTTTCTATAGGCATTCCCTGCAATTGGTGTTAAACTAACTGGTCTGAAATTTCCTGGTATGGCTCTAGGCCTCCTCTTTAATAATTGGATTATGCTGGCCAGTTTCCAAGCCTTCAGGGATCTCTCCTGAACTAAGTGAACTTGTAACAATATAAGATAAAGCTTCTCCAATTCCTGTCCTCACTTCCTTTAGCACTTTTTGAAGAATGTTGCCCACTCCGGAGGCCTAAACAATTTTAAGAGCTTAACCTTTTCACAACCATTTGCAGGAACAATGTATTCTGAAGCTTCTATATCAATAATCTGTTTTTTTGTTGTATTTTTAAAAAAACCTTAGGAATTCTAAATATCCATCCTTTTCTCATTTTAAGACAAAGGAGAAATAATTGTATAACTTCTATAATATATTAGCAGCGATGGCAGTTTTCAAGCTAGAAGCTCTTGGATATGGCCGCAGGAATTACCTATGAAGTCTATACTATAAGGATCCACCTTTGAACTGCATGTATAGAACTACAAGACCCTGAAGAGTGAGCATGATCTAGGGGACTGTGCATTGTACAGGAAGTTAAGAGACCTGGATTCTATTCCTGGCTGTGCCACAAATCTCGTGTGTGACCTTAGGGAAGTCACTTCACTCCTCTGTGCCTCTATTTCCCCTCCAACATTTTGTCTACCCTGTCTGTTTAGATTGCAAGATTTTAGGGGCAAGGACAGTCTCTCACCAAGTGTTTGTACAGCACCTAGCACAATAGCAACCCTACCTTGTTTGGGGCCCGTAGGTGCTGCCATGGTACATATAACAAAACCACCACCTGCGTCTGACAGAGTTATACAATAAATCAGTGGTACCTAACCTGTGGCCCTCAAGGCAGCTGCGGCCCTTGAGGGCTGCTATTATGAGCTAGGAGTACTCTGAGCAGCTGTTTTGTTCTCTGCAGCTGCAGAACAGCTCCCCCACTGGCTGCCTGGTCCACCAGCAGAGGGGCTTAGTGGGAGAACCAACAACAAATGATAACTCTTGGATTCCCTGCATCAGCCTCAGAAAGGGCTATGCATCAGATGGGGAGAGCCAAATCTCAGTGTGCCCCAGCCACACTTCCTTCCCAGCCCCAGTGCTACTAGAGGTAGATGTTGGAATTAGCTCTACACCTGCTGAGGATTCCCCAAGACTGGGGGAACAAGGTAAAGAATCTACCTCAAACTACTCAGGATAGCCCCTTGACCTTTTTGAAACACTATGTTTGGTTGGATACCAGTTCAGTAGATATCATTAACCCCCACGGGACAATTCATCAATGGAGCCATGGTGAAGATCTGGCTCCATCTCTCTCCTGAAAAATCATCCCTTGCTCTTTTGCATTAGTTGTAAGACAGGCCCCTCAGACCTATAGGCTAATGGAACCTTCTCTATTTGAAATCAGAGTCCAGCCTTCCATGGACTTCAATTAGGTTACTTACAGTGTTTTAAATTGGGAGTAAGAGGAGAACCAGACTCAAAGCACATACATAGCTACAGACATTGAATATACATAGCTAACTGTTGCACATTGCAGTTCAGTTTGTATAGGTGTCAGTGAAGACTTGGATTTAGAGCTTTGGCAACTGAAGCTATGTTAGTGTGACCATTTGATATGAAAATCTATGAGCTCTTGAAAAGTGGTGGCTATTAAAAATAATATAATATCGCTTGCTCTGTTCTCAGCAGTGTTGTCGCGTACTTCTAACGTCCCCATATGACTAGGTTTCCTCTTTATGCTAAAAACATATCTGCCACGGATATAAGGCAGAAGTATATGCCACTCTGAACTTTTAGTAAAAGTCCATATCATGTTTCTTTAAAAACTAAATTAGGAAATTTATGGTGTGCCCTTTAATGCCAAGTGCATCACACCCCATCTCACCCTCTCCCCATTCCCCTGGTTTAGGAATAAATAATCCATGCATTCACATTTCCCACTTGTCAAATGCGGGCAGCAGTGAAAATAAGCAGCACAAATTGGCAGATAATGCACCTTATTTCCATGCAGAAGCAGGTGCATTTTCCTCAGCATAAGCAGCAAGATGACACTGATCCACTCTGACAAGCAGGCTGATCTAAAATTACTCAGCACACTTTGCCACTGGTTGGGGGAGTCTCCCATGAGCTTACTCTGAAACTCTTCAATCCCCAGGGTGCTAATTAAAATTTTCTGGATAATATTTGCAGGACTCAATGGCCCAAGTACTCCTGTTCTTCTTCCTAGTTACAGCAATTATCAGTTACTAAATGTTAGTGCCAAAGATGGCACCTGATGATTGGATCCTTATTCAGGAAGGTTTCCTTTTGTTCTCTTACCCCCCTCCCCCAGCCCCTTCAATTCTTCAAGTACAGTACTGTAGCCAGATCATTGAATGTCTCAATAGGCTTTAGACTAAAAGTCAGTTAGATAGAAGCTTAATTATCAATTGCTCATTGGGCTCCCTGCCAGCCAGTGGTTACGGGTTTATAAAAGAGGGAAATTCTACTAACAAAAGCCTCTCTGTGTGCAATCAGAGCCCAGCAGCCCACTCCCACTGTAATTAGAGTAGTCGATAGGAGAGGTCATCCAGGTACCCTGACAAAGTGGAGAGTACAGCACTTCCTAATTATACTCACAGTTCAAATTTGCTCAACAAATATATGAAGTGAAAACCCGTTAATCCATCATATAGGTGTTGTAAACAACCTCTACCAAATAAACATAACAGCCATCAGAGCCCATCAGCAAAAGTGCACAGCCCAACTAGCTGCTAGATTTCCTTTTTAATCTCAAGGTACTTTCAATATATGGGAGCAAGGATGTTCTCAAAAGAACAACTATTGGAACCTCCCCTGGGATAGTGCTTGGGGTGTGCTATAGACCACCGGGATCTAATTTGGATATGGATATAGCCCTTTTTAATGTTTTTAATAAAGTAAATACTAATGGAAACTGCGTGATCGTGGGAGACTTTAACTTCCCAGATATAGACTGGGGGACAAGTGCTAGTAATAATAACAGGGCTCAGATTTTCCTAGATGTGATAGCTGATGGATTCCTTCATCAAGTAGTTGCTGAACCGACGAGAGGGGATGCCATTTTAGATTTGGTTTTGGTGAGTAGAGAGGAATTATTTAAGCTCCGTACCAATGTGGACACAAGAACAAATGGATATAAACTGGCCACCAGGAAGTTTAGACTTGAAATTAGATGAAGGTTTCTAACCATCAGAGGAGTGAAGTTTTGGAATAGCCTTCCAAGGGAAGCAGTGGGGGCAAAAGATCTATCTGGCTTTAAGATTAAACTCGATAAGTTTATGGAGGAGATGGTATGTGGGATAACATGGTTTTGGTAATTAAATATCATGGTAAATAGGCCCAATGGCCTGTGATGGGATATTAGATGGGGTGGGATCTGAGTTACCCAGGAGAGAATTTTCTGTAGTATCTGGCTGGTGAATCTTGCCCATATGCTCAGGGTTTAGCTGATCGCCATATTTGGGGTCGGGAAGGAATTTTCCTCAAGGGCAGATTGGAAGAGGCCCTGGAGGTTTTTTGCCTTCCTCTGTAGCATGGGGCACGGGTCACTTGCTGGAGGATTCCCTGCTCCTTGAAGTCTTTAAACCATGATTTGAGGACTTCAATAGCTCAGACATAGGTGAGGTTTTTCGCAGGAGTGGGTGGGTGAGATTCTGTGGCCTGCGTTGTGCAGGAGGTCAGACTAGATGATCATAATGGTCCCTTCTGACCTTAGTATCTATGAATCTATGAACATTTTTAAATATTTTGTAAATCAACAACACAAGCATGGATCCTTACACACTTTTGTTTGTTTTTGTGAGTTTTTAATAAATAGTATTTTACATTCCCAACATCCATTCTAAAGAACTTTACTAACTTTGCACTAATGTTGTGACCAGTCTCATTTTAGGGTATGCACATGGGGAAAGGTTGCATTCTACTCCTTCTCCCTTCTGCCCCCATGCTTGGACCAGCCACACCTTTAGCCTTTGCATTCCTGTAAGCACAAAACTTGTTTGGGGCTTGTAATGGAATGTCAAAACTGTATTATAATATACAGCCTCTAGATGATGCTATGTGTAACATACCTTACCTGAGCTGGTAACACCTATAGCCAGCAGTGCATGAAAGTATCCCATAGAGAATACATATCTTGTACCTGTCTCCATAATGGCAGCTCTGTAGCCAATCCATATTTGGTACAGCTCTGTCAGTAGCAGCTGTGCAACCTACTGTGTACAAGGAGTACATGACATGGTGTCAGAAGTAAAGGTAGCTTACTTGGTTCCAGAGGGTAAGAGAAAGAAGAAAAACCAGTAACAAAGGTTGCAAACAAAAGGAAAAAAAGGCATCAAAGGTTGCAGGATTGTTCTCAACAAGCCATTCTTCAGTGAACTTCGGCTTTGACAGACCTTCAGAATGAATAGAATGGAAGCGGCATTTTGCAAGATTCCATATTGCTACTAAATTCCACAAGGAAACTGGAGACATTCTGGTAGTGTCTTTAATTTATGCTATGGGGAAGCAGGCAGGCATATCTTTAAATCTTTCGCCTTTACTGATGACAGTTGCAAAGATGACTGTGAGAATTCAAGAACCAGAGGAAAATGTTGAATTTTTATAAGAACTTTACATGTCTTCACAGAAAAGACATGTGATTGTGGGACTGTAAAATGTGAAAATATTACAAATCAGTTATTGGGCTTACAGACAAGTGTCTCTTGCAGCAGCTACAATTAAAGGAGACTTAATCCTCCACTTGGCTTTCCAAATAACAAAACAGACTGAGCTAGGAAAACAGCAAAACAAACAATTTGCCAAACCTGAATAATTAGAAACTATCTTAGGAGTAGTACAGAGATTATGGGTGTATTACAGAGGTGGGTGGATGAGGTTCCATGCCTGTAATGTGCAGGAGGTCAGACTAGATGATCATGATGGTCCCTTCTGTCTGTCCCTTAAAGTCTATATGAGATATAGCATGAGTGCTAGAAGTAATTATCATAAGATTTGACTCTATGAGGGACAAATTCCAGCCTAACTATGAAACCTTTCACACTAAATGCACAAGATGTGGAAAAATTTATAGTCCAAGAAATGTGTATCCAGCCAAAGGTATCAGATGTAATAAATGCACAAAATACGGACATTTTGCAGCTGTTTGCTGCACTAATGCAGTTAAGGAATTGAGTATTATAGACAGACAAGAGCCATTATTTCTGGGATCTATGACGTGACGACACAGATCCTGCCTGGAGTGAAACTGAATATTCATGGAAAGACTATTGACTTTAAGATTGACACAGGAGCAGACATGACAGTAATATCAGAAGGGACTATAATCACCTTCAATCCCACCCAGAGCTGAATTCTCCTGACACAGCCCTGACTAGTTTTGGTGGTATTCTGAACTGTATGGGCTGGTTCATCACAGAAACAATTTACAAAGACAAATGCTTTGCTTTCAGAAAGATCCTTTGATCATATGCAAAGGCCAGCAATCTTTTCAGCAGCAGCCACAATGGGCCTAATGAGGAAGGTGGAACAATTCAACGGAGCATTTGGTGATATTGGACTTTTGAAAGAAGATCCAGTACAAATAACCCTAAGAGATAATGCTGAACCATACATTATACAAACACCTCTACCAGACAGAACTTGGAAGAGATTAGCTGCAGATTTATCCAAATTCAGAGATCATTACATAATCATAATGGACTGTTTTTCCAGGTATATAGAAATAATGGACTCGAAAGACATAACATATTGCAGTGTTACTGAGAAATTGAAGTGTACTTTTGCTCACATCAGTATTCCAGAACAACTAGTGACAGACAATGGCTCACAATTCACCACAGCTGTGATTAAGTCATTCCAAATGAAATATAATATTGCTCTTATTACTAGCAGCCCACATTACCCACAAGTGACTAGAAAGGCTGAGAGAGCTATACTGACAGCCAAGAAAATCCTACAGCAGGAAGATCCATTCACCAATGTCAGCTATTGGATATAATCCAGCATACCTCCCTCCTGATGGGAAATCAGAACTACTATTCCAATTTAGATTATTTTCCAATCTCCAAAGTGGCCAGACATGAAGAGAGTAGCCAAACTGGATAAAAAGGCAAAAAGAGCAAATGAACACTTTTATAACAGATTTCACTCAGCTAAAGAACTGCCAGATCTATACCTAGTGACTGTGTGTGTGTCAAACTTAATGGAGTGGAGAACTCCAACTGCTGCAAAGGAAAAAAAATCATTACCCAGATCATATTTGATTGAGGTTGATAGTGGAAAGTTCAGCAGAAATTGCCAACATCTTCCGTTTTTTTCTCAGAAAGAACAATCAACAGAGCACACTCCACAGATGGCAGATGCAGAACAAGAAGACAACTCGAAGATTCTCCAAACCAACCAGAGACAGTCATTGCAACTAACGGACAGCCAGATTGTCAAGTTGTTAGACATTTGGTTCTTGTCATTAGAAAACCAGTACGATTCAAAGACACTTAAACTGATACATACTGAACTTCAAAGATAGCATGATAGTGTACATTTTGTAAATGGTAGGAATGTAAAAATTAGTGGGGGAGACGTAATGGAATGCTAAAACTGTATAATAATGTACAGACACTAGGTGGCACCATATGTAACATACCTTACCTGAGCAGATAATCACTGTGACCAGCAGTGCATTAAAGTATCTCATAGAGAATGCATCTCTTGTACCCCTCCACGATGGAATCTCTGTAGCCAGTCCATATCTGGTACTGGAGCCAGACCTGCTAGTATTGGCCCTGCAATCTACTGTGTATAAGCAGTACATGACAGGACTAGCTCCCCCCAAATGGTAGCTTCTCCAAGAGAACCAGGGACAAGGCTGGCACCTGGCCATAGCTCCTCTCCACACCTGCTAATAGAGTTCACCAACCTATATGCTGGGATGCACAATAGCTGCATTCCCAATCATCATCATTCTTCAACATACCTGCCCTCTGGGCCAGTGTGACTGCAATGGCCTCTACAGAGGGTTGTGCCATTAAGTTTGTTTCAGTGTGGCACAATCTGGCCCTTTATAGATGTAGGAATTAACCATTATGAAATGCAACCACCTCTTCAAATGTGGAGCTGTTTGACAGGGCACAGCCACTGCGTGCAACAGTTTAGGGCAGGACGCAAGGAAAGGGCAAGTTATATAAGCATTATAGTTTTCTAGATTAGGACTCAGTCTATTTGGCTAACTTTCCAACTTGGGGAGGGGGGGTGGAAATGCAATGACACGGTGTTTTAATGTGGGTAGGATCCCTATTTTATGTCTTATTTCAAAGATGTAATCCCTAGCATCAGAATGTTGACCAGCACCATGCTGGGTATTGTTAAGTAGTGTCTGAGATGGAAGAGTGAAACCTACCAAATCACCTCTTCCTGGCAACACCTAGGCCTCCCAAAATTCCATGCAGCTAATAAGCCAAATCAAGTAGTCCCTGCAGCGGCTAGTCCACTTGCTGGTCTTACTAGTCCCTAAGCAACTCACCTGGACTCTGCACCTCAAATCAGTCAGAGAAAAATAAAAAGCACTCTCCTGAGCGCTGAGAAAAGTGGGACTACAGCAGATATAAGACAGAGACAAAGTGGGAGTGGGGTGAAGAAAGAAAATGGGGAGTAAAGGGAGAAAGAAAGGTGAGTAGGCAGAGAGGAGAAAAGAACACTTTTTGATCACATACTTGAAGTATAGACTCAGAAAGAATGAAAAAAAAAGTCAATATAATCATCTTATAGAACTTCACATCTAAGAAAACACACACAATTCCTAAGGTTCTGTTCTACTGAAAGATAAACATATTTTGTATCCATGGACTGACTTTATATAGAACCCCTGAATGTTCTGATAAATGCTACATATACACAAACACCCTCCACACTCAAATGCCATTCCAAACAACAGAGATAATCTGTTTTTCTTTTAATGTCCTTGATTATTCTACCTTCAAGAGCATTAGAATAAATATCAGTGTCAAAAAAGTCTCATTAAACATAGTACATACATCACGAACACGTTTTAAGCTCAGTAACTGGGGTCAGCAATACTTTTAGTCATTGCCCACGGTGTCAAGCAAAATAAAAGTTATTCCTAAACAGATGTCTATCATTAAACTGTCTGTCCTTGAAGCTGATCTATGTCCTTTAAAGGATCCTTTTCTCTGCTATCAGAAGACACTTGACTAGTAATTAAATCAATTGTTTTTCTCTGTTTCGTCCCAGATTTCTAGAGATTTGAATGGTATCTATTTACAAACTGGTATTAACAATTCCTATAGATGATGGCATTTTGAAAAAAAAAAAAGTCAGGAATCTCCTAATTGCTCTGTTTTTTTAGTGCATAATATTCCATAAGTGTTCCTGGCTGTCTGCATACAGGTTCCATGAAGCAGGGTTTGAGAGAGTCAAGAGTCTGGAAATGCCATCAGGACATGTCAGTTCTGCTCCTGTCACAAATGGTCCTGGGCTATGCTGTTGCTGAGCTCCAAAAATGATGACAAGATGTTTGAGCTGGAATCCTGCTAACCCTTCAAACTGAATTTGAACCTTCCTCCAAAGTAAGTCTATTGGGCACTATAAATGAACGCTTATTTTCTCCCTCACAGAGCAAGCAGTTGCTTATTGCATGTGCATCTGCCAAAACAAATCCTGCTGAGGCACTGGAAAGAAGAAGATTCTCCTTCCAATGGAGTAGAGTCAGCTAACATTTTGCTGGCAACATGAATTGAAAGGCTCACCAGTGCCAGGAGAGATTGCTGGGAGAAATACAGGAAAATCCTCTGAATTTGCCTTCGAGTTGGCAGTACATGAAACTCTTCTTAGCTTTCTCTCTAGCATACTTTTATTTCAAGGTGTGTGTGCTTGTTCGATCATTAAGGGCCTGATTCTCCTTTCACTTATGCTGGCTTTACACCCATGTAACTGCAATGACTTCAGTGGAATTACTCCTGATTTACACTGATGTATCACAGATCGGAATCAAGCCCCAGCAGCATGTGTCTCTCTCTCTCATTCTTCCTCCATGAGGTACAAATCCTTGGATGAGTGGGAAAATGACTGCAGCCTGTGAGTTTCAGTCCTCTGCTCTTTTTTTAAGTGAAGTCTAATATATTTTTATTTACAGGCATCCTAGTAGCAATCATCTACACAGTATTGTTGTGCCTTAACACCCTGTGACCAGATATTCATATTATCTTGTCTTCTTGATCTAAAATAATAAAATAGTTTTCTGAGAAGACGGTGGAAGAAATCCCTCTATAATGTTTCCATTCTTATTTTGAAGAATCAGAGAGAAAGCTTAGTTCTTTTTCATGCTTTTAATTATTATAGGAAGTAAATATGGCCTTGATCCTGGAATCAGATCTGTGCAGGCAGGCAGACACCTACAACCATATGGAGTCCCATGCTGATGTTTTTGCAATATTGGTGTTTTATGCACTATCCCTTTTGAGGAGTTCACTGTGGCAAGATCAAAGAAGCCCCGCATGTGGCGGAGTTCTGCACTTGGGCCTGCTCCTTCCAGCAGTCACAGCAAACTCAACATGTTCAGACCTCAGCTGCATGTATCTTCTCCACAGTCACCCTTGTGCCAGCTGATGGGCCCAGAGCCAATTAGGTGGCCTGTAGCCAGTCCACTGGCCTCACTTGGCCAGGACTCTGCTTCTGTTCTGGAGCGAAATTCCTCTCTCCAAGGAAAGGCAGGTTGGCAGAAGGAAGCTAGAGGTGGGATTTCCTCCTGGTCCCCTATCCAGGGTGGAAAATGGGGTCAGCATCCATCTCAGCCTGTCCCCTAATCACGTAGGTCTTGTGGGGGTAGGGTAGAGATGCTTTTTTTTTTGCAAATACAAAATAAAATGAAATAAAATGAAAGATTTATACAAAGAAATAAAATGAAACAAAATCATTATAGTGCTCACCTCCAACCTCCGCAACCACTGCCACCACTGCTGCTGGCAGCGAGGTGCCAACCGCAGTACAGCAGCCGTAGCACCCTGGAACCACTCCATCCACTTCCGCCCCTTACTTCTGGCCTCTCGTGTGCTCGTGACCTAAAGGTTGGTGGACTTATGGTCAGGCAGATGAGGAAGGAAGTGGGAGGAGATAACAGTAGGGAAAAGAGGATAAGGGAGGATGAAATGAGGGAGGGAAGGAATGAGGGAGGGAACATTGTTACTGCAGTTTACTGTTTGTACAGTTTATGATCCAGAGCAGCGAGACTCATTAGGGAACCACACTGCATGCAGATCACATGCACGGAATATTTCAAATTACAGGCTGAAATCCTGACTCTATTGAAGTCAGTGCTGTGTGGAAACTATCCCTAGAAGCGGTGCTGTGGTAAAGTAGTGAGGCCATATATAAGGTTAAGTCAAAACTTTTGCCATTGTTAGAACCTTAAAAGCTTCTCTGTTGCTCTAACCATCTGTTATTTAAAAAAAACTAGAAGCGGGAAACAGTCTTCTGAGGGGTCCTTGAATTTTTGAGGATGTTGAGAAATGCTTTTAGGATAAAATATAAAACCTCAAAAAAAAACCCCAACCCAACAACAACCCAAACCCTTTTTGAAAATTAAGGCGGAGGGGAAAGGCTCACCCTTCTTCAGAACATTCATGCCATATAGCCACAGTCCTTAGAAACCACAAACTCCCCTCATATATACATGCTGGTCCCCTGTATTCCACAAAGTATCGATATTTCAATATTTACTTTTATAAAAGACATTCCCTAATACAGAATAACTGCAATGAGCTCTGCCAAGTGTATCCAGGATAGCTAAATAATTGCACTGGCTAATTCCAGTTGTCAAACTAAAGGAGTAACTCCTGCCCCCTTCCCTACCTCCTTGTCATATTTGCAAGAAGTGTTTTGGGTTGGGAGGAACTACTTGTGGTTCACAAGCTGGGAAAGGCAGGTCTGATAAGCCACAGAGGGGGCAGGGAAATACATTCCTCTAAGTGGCAGCATTATTGGTGAGGTGGAGTCATGATTGTGGGACGTGCCCTGGAGAACATGGCTAGCTCCCCCAAACTCCCCCATGCTGTATGGAACACAGTAGGAAAAGGGGATCTTCAGGGGGTTCTGGGAGTGCAAAAAGCAGGAGTTGGGGAAACGGGGAAAAGGGAAGAACAGATATATCCTCCCAGTTGTTCCCATCATGCTGTCTGGCCTTGGCTCTTTAAGACAGCAATGCCCTGCTGACACACCACAGCTAGCTCGCCACCTAGGAAGCTGCCTTACTATCAGAGTTAGGATCTTTATCCTTCAGACAGCTCCAGGGATAATCCTCTCTATTCCGTTCCCTTAAAATAAACATAAAGGAGCAGAGCTGCCAGTTCCACTCAGAACACAGTTTCTACAGCCCACAAATCAGGTCTGGTTCATCAGCTGACATAGTTCAACAAGCCAGAAAGGTTTGTCAGACAGACAAGAATGGTCTGAGGAGGAAAATGTCCTTGGAACAAAATAATATATTAATGGATGGAAGGCACATTACTGAGGGGCATGAATGATGAGGGCCCTTTAAATGGGGGAAGAAAATTACAAACCAGTTGACATTGCCTCAAAGCACAGTCCACCCATCTAAACCCTTAACAGAAAAGAAATGACAAAAGGAGAAGTCTTGCCCATATTATCCACACCAGTCAGCACACTGTCCACTAACCATGACATACCATGCATAGGGAAACCACATCCACCTCCACACATAGAAGCACATATTTATCTGACTCCTACTGGATGGACTGTGGCCTCAGCAATACTAGCAATAGGGTACACATGTGGACGTGGCTTAGCTACTTTTTGATTTAGGCAGGAGAATTGTGCCCTGGAGTAACTTTAATTGGCTTACAATGCTATTTTGATTGTGGGAACATATTTTTACATCTCAGATCACATATATGTATTATATATTTCATCTTATACATCTGGGAAGAATGCTGTGCCTTGTATTTACTTTCATGGAGCTTCCCTTGTCCTTTTTTATCATCAATATGTCATCTTTTTTTCCCAAGTGAGTCTACGTATATTTTCAATATGTTCCTGAATATTTTCTATCTAGTTGAGGACAATAATGCCCCCAATAAAATCAGATCTTCAACCCATGTAAATCGACAGAGCTGCACTGAAGGCAGTGGATCTCTGCTGATTTACACCAGTTGAGGATGTGGCTTGTTGTATTTTACAGACACTGTAGTCACTGCCCCCTGCCTCCCCACAACATCTGGTTCAGACTTTGTTACTGAAAGGAAGTATGCCCAATTTATAGAGGAAGGGTTCCAAGGTTTTGACATGGGTGCTTGAGAGAGTCCTTACCTGGTATAATCTGAAAAGCCACAAGGGAGAAAAATAGTTTGTCTTTATTTTCCTCAGGGAAATGACTTGAGTTGTTCTAAAAATCAGGAGTAATCTGTTTCTCCATGAACTGCAATCTTGCAATTGCAATATCAGACTCCAATTCATTGTAAAACCAAAGAGCTGAACTCAGGTTTATGACAGGCAAGGCAAAGATCAGAGAACATCAAGCAGCATCATACCTTTTGTCCTGCTGTGCAGTCAGAGATAGACGTTAAATACTTTATTCCTCCCACACACATTCTATATTCACTGTTCCTAGAGTCAATGCAATGAAATACCATATATCATCATTGTAGGAGTTCCTTGATATTTCATTTTTCATATCAGCTCAATGTGAATGGGGGCGGTAGAGGGCGGGAAACAATTTTTATGTTTTCAGTATAATTACTATATCCAAACTTTAGTTATTTCTTCAAGGAGACTATTCACGTTAGTTAACAATTTTGCTACAGTAAAATGGACAATATTACATTCTCTGTTTTCTGTTAATTGCATTGACTGTAGGTACTGTGTTATCTACCTAATATTACAATGACAACACTGTATCTTCAATACAATTAAAAATATAAAATTCTTCTAATGCAAGTTGATTGCAAAGTGAAACACTCAAAAGTTAGGAAATGCCAGAAGTAAAGTTGGCTGTGCAACTTTAATTCATACCCCTTTGTGGCCATGCATTATGATACAGTCTTTAATTACATGATCATATAATATATTTTTTTTCACAGAATCTCTGCCTCACTCCGTGTACTGGGGCTTATAGTGGAAAGTATGAGGTAACCTTAACAATAAGCATCACTACCATAATATCAATTGAAAGGAGGGCTTTCTCGTAGTCAGAGCATAAGACTGTGAGGCAGGAATTCTGAGTTCTATTCCTGGCTCTCACAAGTGCTTGACGCATGACCTTGGGGAAGTCACTTAACTTCTCTGCCCCTCAGCTCCCCCATGTTAAAAATGCAATAATGGAGCTATGCATTCATTTTATTTTTTTAAAAAAGCACTTTAAGATCCTCAGATGGCAGTCACTGTGGAAGTGCCAAGTTTTATTGTTCTTGTAAAATGCAATGGCTGAAAGTCAAAACCTACAAGCTGTTTTGATGAGGTATTAAGTGTGACAGTAGCAAAGATGCAATGGGGCCCATTCTGAACACACAAACAGAGCTTGACTCTGCTCGCTTTTCATATCAATGGGAGATTTACCTTTGACTTAGTGGAACCAGAATTCATCCCATAAGGATTTGTGAAATTTGTCAAATGTCCACAGAATATCAGCAATATGTGTGGAGCAGTACTAGGTATGAAGACCAGAATGCCCAGTGGTAACTTCAATGTGTGTGGCCCATATAAGCATATTAAAATGAACTACAGATCATTTCAGAACAGTTACCTCAGACACTAACAACAAGCATGAACAAAAACAGATTTTTAAGTGCACAAAAAATGTGCAAAGCCCCTTAGTTTTAATTACAGCTGAATGAGCTCAGAAGGAAAAATAAAAAATAAAAAATAAAATAAAATAAAGACTTCTTAAAACAGGTTTGCCAGGCTCTTGAGTCATGATGAGGACCCTCTTGCAAACTTCATTAAAGTCAATAGAGAAAAAGAAAATAAAGAAGCTAACAGAACTATTTTGGAGCAGCCTACATTTCAGTGAGTCTAAATATGAAGTAGTTACTTTTGGGCCTGACCCTGATTTTGATACACTAGCACAAATCAGAAATAATTGCATCAAAGTCAATGAGGTTACAGTGGTGTGAGAGTAGTATTCAACCTGTGAATATTCTCCCCTTCTCCTTGCAGTCTCGTTGTGCTTTTAAAAAGGAAAAGGAAGGTACTGTTCTAGAGGCTGGGTGTTCAGGATTCACCACTCAACTCTCTCATGAACATAAGAGTGGCCATACTGGGTCAGGCCAATGGTCCAGCCAGCCCAGTATCCTGTCTTCTGACAGTGGCCAATGCTAGATGCTTCAGAAGGAGTGAACAGAACAATCATCAAGTGATCCATCCCCTGTCGTCTACTCCCAGCTTCTGGAAGTCAGAGGCTAGGGACACTCAGAGCATGGGCTTGCATCCCTGACCATCTTGGCTAATAGCCATTGGTGGACCTATCATCCATGAACATATCTAATTCTTTTTTGAACCCAATTATACTTTCTGCCTTCACATCATCTCCTGGCAATGCGTTCTGCAGGTTGACTTCATGCTGCATGAAGTTGTACTTCCTTCTGTTTGTTTTCATCCTGCTGCCTATTAATTTCATTGGGTAACCCTGGTTCTTGTGTTACGTGAAAGGGGTAAACAACACTTTCTCCATATCATTCATGATTTTATAAACCGCTATCATATTCCCCCCCCTCAATTGTCTCTTTTCCAAGCTGAACAGTCCAGATCCTTTTAATTTGTCCTCACATGAAAGGTGTTCCATACCCTTAATCATGGACAAAGAGAAGGCAAGCCTGCCAGGCAAACACAGGTGAGCTTGCGAGCATTTGGGGCTGCCATTCTTTGCCAGAGATCATAGCTGCTGTAGTTATGTTACTCTTCAGTCCATTGAAAAGGGATATAAATTATATGCCCGTGTGAGATAGAATTGAGACTCTTCTATGGAAAAGTCTGCTAAGCACCTGAAAGTTTAGTAGCTTACCCTGCTATTTTTATGACAGAATAGTAAATATCTTAAAACATCCCCCACTTCCCTCACTGCCACTCAGGCAGCTACCATCATTGTTGCTCCTTCCCTGACAAAGAATGGGGAGGGGGGGAAACTAGGGCATGGTAGAAGAACTGTGTTTGAGAGAGGGAAAAGCGATACCCAATACCCATAAAAATTTTGTTTTTAATTCCCTGGTTATCACAGATAGTGGCTGCTGCTAGCATTTAAGATAAGATTAGTTGGTGTTGTGCTATCAGCACCTCCACATTTTCCCTACAGGGACTCCTTCTGACAGGCTGAAGCTGGAGGCATGTCTGAGGATTAACACGAGCTAATGATTATACACTAAAGCTTTGGAACTGTCGGACTAATAGGATTAAGCAATACCAGATGCAGGTCCCCGTTCAGGTTAAAAATGCACTTTTTACATTACAAAGTCAGACAGATCCCTTTGAACATGCAATGAATATGGATGTTTTCAATTATCACAGTCTTCCAGGGCTATACGATATGGTAAATTAATCCCTTTAGAACATCGGAAACAGGACAAAATAGCCTTCTTGAAGCTGAAATCCTTCGTTTTAGATTTTCTTTCATGGGGATAAGCAGTGGTGCACCACACATAATTAATCTTATTACAAACAGAGAGAAAAGAGAAATAAAAAAAGAGATGGCCAAAAATTGTTTAAATATTTGAGATACTAAGGGGCGGGTATTGCGGAAACTTTAAAATCAACATCTCTTAATTAATTTCCACAACAGTGAAAAGCATGGGGATACTGTGGCAAATGAGTCATTCTTTGCTGTTCTTCAGGCAGCGTCAAACACAATAAATACTACTACCACCACCACCACGACCACTAACAAGGCCATCTGAGAAAAAGACAATTGCCAAGAGAAGATGTTCTTTATCAGAACAAAAGACTTTGAATTTGATCCAGTTCTGGAGCAATGGGCTGCAGCTCCACAGAAATTGGTCAAGGTGCAGCCATTTCCCCAAGCATGAATTTGGCTCCTTCATATTTACCCAACATTAGGATGTAATTTTGAGGAAAGAAAGGTATAAGGAGAAAAAAATAGCCTCTTGAACATTGTATCTTGGAAGAAAAAGTGGAGTAATAGGATTTAGCAGTTGAAACTAGTGAAGGGCAAACATGAAAATGCTGGTGGTTCAGTCTGGATAAGTATCCAAAAGTTCAGGCACTGATGGCTTCCTCTGAAAGGGGGACTTGAGTCAAACTACGACAATCTTTCCCATTGTGCTTCTCTGATATTTAAGGAATTAGCAAAATAAAGTCTGGATTGTAAAGGCAAAGAAAAAATATGAGAAAAATATAAAAGGAGCCTCGCAGGGGATTTTATCTTTATCTTTATCACTTGGTTGCTTCCATTAAACTCATTCTTAGCCCATCATTAACAAGAAGAACAAGGACAAGCCACAGCGGAGTTTATATTCTAGCACAGGATAATTCCATGTAAATCCCCACACCAAAGGGCACGAATTCTCACCTAGGGATCATGATCACCTTGCCTTTATTTAAGGCTACAGGGGGTGGGAGATACCAACACTTTTCTCTTGTAAAATGGGGTAGGTATAAGGGAAAGACGGAGAACCACTGACCTAGGACTGGAAACCCAACACAAGTAACTATAAACACAATTTTTGCATGAAAAAGAATAGCAACATATCAGAACTTGAGTGGACCTCTTCAGGAAGCAGATCTCAGACACACTGAAAACAATTAGCAAAACCTGGATGTCAGCCAGAACTCAGAAGAAAAACAGATTCAAACACAAGAACAATCATACATGATTTCACTCACCACATGTCATGTCCTCTATTTTTGACTGAGAAATTATGAAGCAGTTGCATGATATTTTACTTTATTTCAATTTTAATTTGTATACCACAAAACAATAATTAAATGTGAGCTGTTAAGTACCAATAAAATGTCACTTTATAGTGTATATTTTAAAGATCTCAAACCAGACAAAAGTGAAATTAGGCAAAAAAAAGAGGGATTTTTTCCATTTAGCTGACACTGCATTACACTGTCTGATAATTTGCAAACATGCAGCATTAGAGTATGTATTCTAGAGGGTAGATTTCATAGATGCTTAGATTCCCAGGCAACAAGGGACCATCACTGAAGCTAGAAAAATTCAGACTGGAAATACTGCATACATTTTTAAGAGTAATTAACCATTGGAACAATTTACCAAGGGTTCTGATAGATTCTCCATCACTGATAACTTTTAATCCAAGTCTGGATATTTTCCTAAAAGATATGTTCCTGGAATTATTTGGCTTTGGAATCTCTGAATCTAGGAATCTAGGAATCTATGAATGCATAAGTCTATGAAAGGAGCAGGGGCTCATCTTTTAGAGATTTGGAATTTTTTTACCACATGCCCAAGCATTTGGAGAATTTAAAATACAGTTCAGAATACAACTTACACTTCTCCATACTCCAATTAAAACTTTTGAAAAAAAACATGGCAAATATAAGGGCAGAGAATACAGACATTCACTGCCAATAACCACCTAGTAGAGAGAAGAACAATTTATTGTAAGCAGATCCTTTCATTAAACGTTTACCATCTTTCCATACAAATGGAGGCTACTGCTCTTCAGCAGGTACTTATTGATACTGATATGACTATTTGGAATATGGATCTGAAATACTTTCGTCTTCCTAAAGGACAACAATTCAGTGGAGTGGTCTGTTCTTATTCATCAGCTTCCTAAATGCTCTTGGGGTCAGACTTAGTGTCAACTGTGATTCATCTTTCAGAGCTTTATCAATTTACACCTAGACCAGCAGAACCATAGTTCCATGATCACAATGAGAATTTCTGCTTAGTGATACATTACTCAAGTCTCTTCAGAAGAAGCAGACAAATTAAAGTTCCAGTTAAGCCTCTTATTCTCTTTCAGCTTGAATTTCCTTTGGTTACCGCCTATCAAATTCATTCCCATTCCTTATTTGTGCTGACATTTGGGGGTGATTTCCAACCCAATTTGGGGTTCCTTATCTTTGAAGGTGGGACAAAACCAAAGTACATCAAAGAGCAGTACAGAATTTTTAGTGATCTGTAGCAGAGGCCACACAGCGAGTTAGTGCACAGCAGGCTAATCCACTGTAGATTCACATACTGGCTTTCCAGGCACTAACATGCCATGTAAACAAATGGAATCCTAAACCAAATATCTACCCAGCGAAACTACACTGGCATGAAAAACACTGGCCAAAAGGGTTAATCATGTAAATGGTCACATTGAAGGAGATACATTTAGGTATCAATTAGGTCATGTCTACCCAGTTCAGACTACAGAGGTGAGAAAGCAGTCCACACCAAAATGCTATGCTGTAACTCCCCTGTGTGGACGCTGTGGGTGAAAACTAAAAGGTTCCTAATTCTTATTAATGTAATTCTGTTTGAAGAGAACTACATTAATGCAAACTAGGACCCTTTTAGTTTGGGGAGTTACACTGCAGTACTTTGGTGCTCACTACCATTGAAATACCCATAGTCCAAATTGCGGGTCAGTGAGGACAAGCTCTTAGTCTCCCTTAAATCCATGTCTGAGAGCTCTAAGATGAGGAATGGATAATCATGTTAATCCTAATTGTGTCTTGATTAACTATGCCATGGAAATGGCTATGCCTTTTCTAATGTAGCCACTTTCATAGCTATCACATCTATTTTGTGGAAATATTTCCCCTCCAATTTAGCTTTCTTGTACATGTGAAATAAACATTTTTATTCTGTTTAGGAAAGTCATAAGAATGAATGAGTCTATAATTGTATTGGTAGGAAAATAAAAGATATTAAGGAAATCAGAACATTAGCAAAAAGGATGGGAAAATGTAGGGCTCAAACCAGTTAGCAGAGAGAGAGCCATTGCAATTCCATAGAAATTAAGAGAAATAGTTAAACTGACAAAAGAAAAAATAAGATTTTGAACAAACAGTTAATGTTCATGAGGTGTAGATGCACAAAGCCCTTGGTAATAAATAGCTTCTATATACAAACTATCTTTATATAAAATCTCATGAAAAACACACATCAGTTTATGTATAGGAATTACTATAGCACTCATCGCAGCAGTAACTGTGACTTCAATTTAGCACTGAATGCTGCCCCCTGCTATAAGCATCAGCATGTCATGGGATTAGGCTCTTAGTATTTGTGTAGTATATTTTGTTACTTCAATAAAATTGTTTATAGGCAAAGTATTTTTGAATGATAATATTTAAGTGTTGAAAACATTTGGTCCATTTGACAGAGGAAAAAAATACCAAGTCTTTTAAATGGGCGGGGAGAGGAGAAAAAACAGCCTTTCGGGATTTGAACTCAATACCTTTGAAATGTACAAAAGATACTGTATCCACTAAGCTAAATAGACTTTAGGCAAGCTTTGGTACACAGAAATTAAAAGGTATTATTTTGGCCCACCAGAGGGAGCCCATATTATTTTATTAATGCAAGAGAAACACACGGACAATTGTGTTGAAAAAATAATTTAAAATAGATATATGGCTCATATTTTTTAAATGTATTCCCTAGCTCATCCCAGCACCTAGCTGCATGCCCAAATATCATGAAAATAAGACCATTAAGGAGTTAAATTCAAGGTATGGATTTGAACTGTTATCTCTTTAAATGAATGTGCACAGCACACAGTATACATTCCATACAAACAATGCTGAAATAAAATGGTAGTGTAAGTGTGAACCACAGCTGAAGCGTTAATTATATCAGAAGTTACCCACTAAACAAAGTCAAGCCCTTCAGCTAGTTTGAACTATTGCTCCCACTGAGTACTTCGCTGAAATGGATAAGTTTCAGAGTAACAGCCGTGTTCGTCTGTATTCGTAAAAAGAAAAGGAGTACTTGTGGCACCTTAGAGACTAACCAGTTTATTTGAGCATGAGCTTTCGTGAGCGACAGCATCCGATGAAGTGAGCTGTAGCTCACGAAAGCTCATGCTCAAATAAACTGGTTAGTCTCTAAGGTGCCACAAGTACTCCTGAAATGGATAAGGCTCTCACAGGCAACTCCCAAGCGGTTTGTCTTATAAAAAGAAACTTCATTTAAAGAACAAGTTTAGTCATTTATTCACCCCTTGCTTTGCTCCCTGATAAGAAGGGAGGGGCGCTGCTCCACTGACATAGAGGAGAGATATGGGCTGAGTCCCCGCTGAGAAGTGCACCCGCCAAACAAGATGAGGAGAGAGGCTGGACCATCATCTTTCTGCTGCTAGTGAGCAACTAAAGCAGGCCAAGCAAGCAACGAAGAGTGGGGAGATCAGTGATATAGGCAGGGGTTGCATGATACCATACTAAATGTAGGAAAAGATCCTTTGCTCTCCTGAGCGATCAGCACCAAGCTGCCAAAACCAGTGCATTCCTTTCTTTTCCTTGCTAGCAACTGAATACTTTCCCTACCCGCTCCTCTCACATGCGGGGACAGAAAAGGTTAAAGGCAATGCATGCTTAAGGCCAGGATAGACTAGAACTCTAAACCCCTTGCTTCTTAGCAACACATACCAGCCTGCATGGCTTCTCCTCTTCTTCTTGCGTTTTCAGAATTCACAAATTGAAAGTGGTTTTTCATTTATTTATTTTTTTTACCAACACCCTAGCAGTAAACTGTCAAAATTGTTCTCATTTCTTGGAGATTAAGTGAATTAGAAACCAAGCAATTTTCAACAAATGTTTCATTGCAAAACGTTCTGTTTAGTTCTACACCTTTATGGAAAGCAATCACTAGTGGGTTTTTCAAACAGTACATTTAATGCTCATTGAAAGTGACACATTGCAACCCTGGGAAATCAAGCCCCCTCTTAATCTACAGAATCAGTACAGCATGAGCAGGAATAGCGTCATCTTTATTACACTGCCCCACAAATATGCCTCAACCCTGACCTGGAGGGACCAGCACTAAGGATAAAAGGACAGTTCATTCGCTTTTGTCCATCCAGACTTCAGCAGTCGTACAGCTTCTCTGCTACAAGGGTGCCAATTGTGTAAGCTGTGATTGACACCTAGCAAAGCTGGGCAAGTCTCAAAAATATTTCTGTGAATATTTAAATAAAAAATGAATTGACTTTTCCTTTGTTTTTTTGTTCAATTTCCATGAATAGTTGAGTGCATGAGAATATTGGCAAAAAATAATGAATTCTAGGAGAAAATTACAAGAATATTCACTGAAAAGCTATTTCCCAATTAGGGAATAAACAATATCATGTGACTGTTGTGTCCAATTAAAACTAACTAAAAGCTTGAATTTCGCCTATCAAACACAACAAACTGCTCCTAAGCAACATACAGTCCAAGAATCCTACAGAGAAATTTGATTAAATATTTTAACTACTTAGACAATCCATGAACAGAAAAGGCTAACCTCATAGCATATGTGCTACAATTTACTTACTCAGTTCCAAAATATAGCCAACCACTTGTCAGACCACAAACACATTTCACAGAAGCACCTAATAAGCTGTCAGATGGTAACTATTTTAATTCTTTACCAACTTCAGCCAGTGGCCGAAGAAGTGAAAAAGCTCCATATCCCACTTCTTATCATTGAGTGAGTTGACCAGCAGCTATTGTGTCAGTAGCTAGTTATCCCTATTAGTAACCACTGCAAATGAGATGTATTGTGCCTTTAGGAGTTACAAGCACTGTGGGGAAGTTGAAGAGTTCAGAAAGTTAAAAGACTCATAAAGTCATTGGCATAAAACCTCTCTGAACCTGTGCTCTGCGCCAGCTCATCATAATCATTAAATCACACTTGTGTCACAATATTCATCTCAGCATTGAAAAGTTTTGGCCTGTGACACTAAAGAATTTCAGGCCTCTCATACAGTTACTCAGGACCTGTCCCCTCTTCAGCTCTCAAACAGCACTAGACCTTGCACACAATTTTCTGACAAATTAGCTGCTCATCAAGTCTACTATTAAACAAATATGAAGCAGCTGTAGCTCTCAAAGTGTGATTACTTATAAAACCCTTCAAATCCAGCCTCACTTACACAGCCTCCCTATAGTTTTACTCAATTGATTAACTCCAACCAGTTTATCACTAAACCACTCATTTAATTTAACAATCCGCTAAGGCCTCAGTTAAAATGCACCGTGTGTCCCCTTCTTGGGCCTTTAATAATTACTCACGTCTGCTATGTCTTCTAATCTCTCTCTTAATGAGCATCCCCAGCCCTTAATAATTTAAAAGGATGTCAAGATGAGTCTCAGGAAAAGAGAAATGTTTTAGGAAGCAGAAGCAATGAGAAGTGTTCAGCTAGTTGAAAATGAACATCCACCTTATTATTTATCAAAGAATCATCAGTTACAGGCAGAAAATACCAGTGGGTCACTGAGTCCCTCTACCTGACAGTGCAGGTTCATTCCCTATAGTGCACCCTGCAGTGCATTCTCCAGACTAGCTTTGGAAGTCCCAAGTAATAGTGTTTCCACTACTTTCTTATAGGAGAACTATTCTATGGCCAGATAGTTCTCACGCTTAGGAAGTTCTACTTAATATTCACCAAAATTTTCCCATCTTAACATCATCCCATTTCTTTTAGTTATAGCTGAAACCACTTCTGAATAAATACCCTGAATCCCTGGAGCCACATTCTGACTAACCCCAGCACAGATATGTTGCATTAATTTTGATGGAATAAATGAGCTCAAAAAGCCAAAGGTATTTGTGTCCCTGTCACTGTCCAACATTAAACAGTTTTAAACAGAGTTCAGTGTTTGGTATACAGAGACCTCAGCCTGCTTAGTACCAGGGCAAATACACCATTAAAAACTGTACCATTGTCTTAAAGATACAGAAAAGAAGGGGAAACAATTACAGCAGCTGAAATATTATTAAACAATGCTTTCATATTAACCATATCCCCTGCTCCCTTTGTCTTTACATGGAGGAAATTTTTAGCAGGAAAACTTCTTGTTTGACAATCTTTCAGATGGTGCTAAAGAGGGGAATAACTGTCCTTTTGGGGGTAGAAGAGGAAGTTAGTTGAGATGGGCTCAAGTTGTTGTAGTTGTTAGTCCAATTCTGTTTTCTTGAAGACAAAACACACAAAAGGAGAGCGAAAAGAACAGCAAAGGGAGAAAAATACAGCTTCTCTCGCTGGAGCGAACTCTCAGTTGTAGCTTCACTGCTGGAAAAACAGCACAACACACCATTTTGAAGTAGAAATCCATCAACTTCATGAAAAAACTCACACAGAGACAGACAGACATCATCTGCAAACAGATGGACATCATACCAAATGGACTGAAGGTAAAAATTCCATTGCAATCGACATACTACACTAACCATGGTGAGAAATTGTGGAACCACCTGAAAGAAACTGAGGAACCACCTGATCAGCATCCTGTACAGAAAACATGAGAAGATCAAAAATGAGCTCTCAAACCTGAGACTCTCATACAAAACCAACCTTCCACATAAATTTCCATGTGTCTGGACTTTGCAAAAACAAGATAAGCCATTTACAACGCAAATTTTACTTCTCTACAGAGGAAAAAGGACAGTAAACTATCTAAACTCCTACATGCCACAGGGGGCTACAACACTGGTACCCTTAACTCACCCAACAATATTGTTAATCTATCCAACCACACACTTAGCCCAGCAGAAGAGTCTGTCCTAACTCAGGGACTCTCTTTCTGCCCCACGATCCTGGCCAGCATGGATGTAGAAGCTCTTTACACCACTATTCCACATGAGGATGGACTACAAGCTGTCAGTAACAGTACCCCTGATGAGGCCATGGCACAACAAGTGGCTGAACTTTGCAACTTTGTCCTTACCCACAACCATTTCAGATTTGGGGACAACTTATATTTTCAAGTCAGTGGCACTGCTATGGGTACCCACATGGCCCACAGTATGCCAACATTTTTATGGCTGACTTAGAACAACGCTTCCTCAGCTCTCGTCCCCTAGTGCCCCTCCTCTGCTTGCCCTACATTGATGACATCTTCATCATATGGACCCACGGGAAGGAACCCTTCAAGAATTTGACCTGGATTTTAACAATTTCCATCCCACCATCAACCTCAGCCTGGACCAATCCACACAAGAAACCCACTTCCTGGACACTACAGTACAAATAAGCGATGGTCACATAAACACCACCCTATACTGGAAACCTACTGACCGCTATACATACTTACATGCCTCCAGCTTCCATCCAGGACACATCACATGATCCATTGTCTATATCCAAGCCCTAAGATACAAACGAATTTGCTCCAATCCCTCAGTGAGAGACAAACATCTACAAGATCTTTATCAAGCATTCTTTAAACTACAGTACCCACCTGGGGAAGTGAGGACACAGATTGACAGAGTGAGACAGGTACCCAGAAGTCACCTACTACAGGACAGGCCCAACAAGGAAAATAACAGAACACCACTGGCCATCGTATACAGCCCCCAGCTAAAATCTCACAGCACATCATCAACGATCTACAACCTATCCTGGAAAATGATCCCTCACTCTCACAGACCTTGAGAGGCAGGCCAGTCCTCGCTTACAGACAGCCCCCCCAACCTGAAGCAATTACTCACCAGCAACTACACACCACACCACAGAAACACTGACCCAAAAACCAGTCCGTGTAACAAACCTCGTTGCCTACTCTGTCCCCATATCTACTCTAGTGACACCATCAGTGGATCCAACGGTGTCAGCCACACCATCAGGGTCTCCTTCATCTGCACATCTACTAATGTGATATATGCCATCATGTGCCAGCAATGCCCCTCTGCCATGTACATTGGCCAAACCGGACTGTCTATATGCAAAAGAATAAATGGACACAAGTCAGACATCAGGAATGGTAACATACAAAAGCCAATAGAAGAACACTTCAATCTTGCTGGACATTCTAGAACAGATTTAAAAGTACCCATACTTGAACAAAAAAACTTCAGAAATAGACTTCAAAGAGAAACTGCAGAATTAAAATTCATTTGCAAATTTAACACCATTAATTTGGGCTTGAATAGGGACCGGGAGTGGCTGGCTCACTACAAAAGCAGCTTTGCCTTTCCTGGAATTGACACCTCCTTATCAATTATTGGGAGTGGACTACGTCCACCCTGATCTAATTGGCCCTGTGAACACTGGTTCTCCACTTGTGAGGTAACTCCCTTCTCTTCATGTGTCAGTATATAATGCCTGCATCTGTAATTTTCGCTCCATGCATCTGAAGAAGTGGTTTTTTACCCACAAAAGCTTGTGCCCAAATAAACCTGTTAGACTTTAAGGTGCCACCAGACTCCTCATTGTTTCTGTGGATACAGACTAACACGGCTACCCCTCTGATACCTGGCACTATTTTGTTAGACACTCTGGATATGTCTACATCACCTCTGGAAGCAAGCCGCTCAGCCTGGGTCAACAGACTTGGGTTGGCAGGTCTTGTGCTCTTTCTAAAATTAGCTGTGTAGCCAGCACTTTGAAGTTGTGACTTGGGCTGAAGCTTGGACTCTGAAACCCACCAGGCTCCTTCCCAACACTTCAGAGCCCAAGCATCTGCCTGAGCCACAATTTCAGAGTGTTGTCTACACAGCTATTTTTAGAGTGCTATCATGAATCCCACTCATCCAAGTCTATACACTCAACCTGGGAGGCTCACTTCCATGGGTTGTATAGACATATCTTCTGAGACCTGGCGAACTTGTACCAGCATCAGGCTATTTAGGGCATTGCTTTTAGCTGCCTCTCTGGTTACAGGCTCACAGCAGTGATGCAAAATATGCAGCCTTAGCTAACTAAGCCAGATGCTTATTAGATAGATGGCTAAAGGAGAGGGATAAGAAAATGAAGAAAAAGTGGATAAGAAAAAGGACACCCAAGGGGAGAGGAGAAGTAACAACATCTCACATTTAGCAGTGATGTTTGGGATTTAGCTGGAGCCAGTGGAGATGATGGTGTCATCTGGGTCACTCTTGCTGGTCTGGTCTGGTCAGGATATCTCACAGGATCAGGACAACGAAGGCCCAACAGTGTCACGGAGGATCCTGGGACTCAAGGAGATGGTGCAGGGGGCAGCCAGGATGGTAATACTTGCTCCTTCCTGTTCTCCCCTCTTGCACTCAGCTGGTATCTGCATTCATGTCCCCTAATTCCCACCCCCCCACCACACACACACATCCCCTAAACAGCTCTCTTTTTGAAGACCCCAAAATGGAAGGGATGGATGGAAGAGCCTATCCACTCATTATTTTCTTCACCAGTTAGGCCTAATTTCCAACACATCAATTCTGGTCCATTGATTTTCAGTCCCACACATCTCATGTTTACCAAGTATGATCTTAACATAGTCCTTGAATTATATATGCAGGCCTTTATGTTCAGACTAATTCAGTCAGTCATTCTGTCTTCTTTTTGCACCTTTTGCCATCAACATTATTATAGGTAAGGCTACAATTTAATCATGAGTATTTTTAGTAAAAGTCATGGACAGGTCATGGGCAAAAACCAAAAAATCACGGCCCCATGACCTGTCCATGGCTTTTACTGAAAATACCCATGATTGAATCTTGGGGAGAAGGGTCTTTCCAGGGGGCCCACCACTCTGGCCACTGCCAGGGGCCTGCTGCCACTCCAGATGCCGCTGGGAAGGAGGGAGCCCTGGGAAGCCCGCTGCATTGGCAGCTGCTTGGAGAGCTGCCCGGGGCCACCAGAGCAGCAGCTGGTGTGGCTGGCTGTGAGACTGCCCAAGTGGCTGGCTGCAGAGGCACTCTAGCAGCGGCCGAGTGGCTATTCCCAGGGCTGCCTGAGCAGCTAGCTCTGGGGCCAGCTGCTTGGACGGACCTGGGGTCAGCCACACTAGCTGCTGCAGAAGTCACAGAGTACACAGGAAGTCATGGAATCCGTGACCTCCGTGACAGACACGAACCCCTAATTTTACATGTTTTGAACATTACATAAACTTTTATCCACTTTCCCATACTTAGGCTGAAAACTGGGGTAGACCTACTAGGCCCCAATGATCACTACATATGTACAGTGGGAGGACCCAAGAAGACTTAGCCCCTTGTCATAGTTGAGTTTGGAGACCACAGGGTCTGCTTTCTCCACACACTGCCAGGGGGCACACAATACCCCAAAGGACTGAAGAAATCCCACGCCATTGACAATCTAAATCCATTGACGGGAGTGGACTGCACTTAAAGGCCATCAGTAAGGAGTAGGACTGGGGTCGCTACTTGCAAGCAGAATCCTGAGGATGTAGGGAGAGTCAGTAGGATCAAAATCATCTAAAAAGAAACCATTTTAGTAACCATAGTAATTACACTGCAGGCTCATTTATGCTAAATCTATTTGGATTAGGGGGTCTTGGCAAGCTAATGTTTACATCTGGACCATTTCTTTTCCTGTAACTCATTTGTTTTTTCCAAACAGGAAAACCGTGCAATGACTCCTCCATTTGTACGGTTTAGTGTACTTCAAGAAAAAAAAAAGAAGTAATTTTGGTAAATTAAATAGTCACTTTCAAAATTGGTGGGCCAAAAATATGATGTACAGGAGTTTTTTCTTAGGTCTTACTGAAAAGTTCAGGGGTGAAATCCTTACCTCTTATCTGACCCCTTTACACTGGGTAAAGGGCCAGATTGGAGTAAAGTGGCCCTAAAAGCCGTTATCCTGCTCAGTGAGCATTTTTCTGGTGCAGGCACTGTGGGACACAGCCATAAAACTGCCTAAGGACATCTTGTAAGCCTTGGTATAGGGGACCTGCTTCGGCAGGGCTCGAGATGGGTAGGACATTTTGGAGTGGGATAGCAGCATACAGTGTTACAAGGATTCTAGGCAGTGCTGCAGCCCATAGGCCCACTTATGCACTCAGAGCTGTCTAAATTATTCCAGGTCACTCCAGCCCCTGGAGTAGCCTAGGATCAGGAAAGTGCAAGGGCAGCTTAAAAGCCCTATCCCCTGGGTTGTGAGTTCTATTATACAACAGAATTTCATCCCATGTTTACAGTGGTGGGGATGGGCATGGCTGGTTCAAGTGTATTCAGGGGTTCCTGACAAAACCATTTGATCCCAGACCCATGCAAAGTGCAAAGCCTAAGATTCAGTATGTCATTTTCTCCCTACACATACCCCAAACTCCTCTGCCATTATGTCATTTCCTCCCTGCACATTCCAAAACAAGCTGGCAGAGGAGTTTGGGGTAAGTATGGAGCAAGATAAGTTCCAGTAATGGATTAAGGCTTTCTGTTAAAAACAGGAGAAGGGGGACCTGTGTGTTGCCCCATCTGGGCCACAATAAAGGAGACTTCCTGATTCTTCACAAGGCTCAGATTGTCATCCCAGCTCTGGACCACAGAAAGCAGCTTGCATGCTACACCACATGAGGCATGAGCAGGAAACATTACAACCATTTTCAACCTGTCCCAGTGATCCAAGGGCTCCCAAAAATCTAGGGGCTCAGTGCAGCCACAGGCTTGGCACCATTATGTGAAGTGACCTGCTGGGAGAGGGATAAAGATTCTGTCCTCCTTTAGTAAAAAGCCAAAACAATTAAATATCCAAACCCCCAGAACTCATACATAACTCTACAATAACTCAACCAACATGTACTTCCAAAGAAAGGGGGAAATAAATCAGTAAGGAAACATATTTCAATGTCAAGCTTTAAAGAGATAATTATAAACAATAATGAGGACTTTTTTAATTATGAAAAATACCATGACAGTATGCTTTTAAATTATATATAATGGAAAACAAGGTGAGTCACTTAATCATACTCCTTTTGACACATAACAATCTTCATCAGCAATCTTCATCCTGCCCCCATGTCAAGACTGCATAAAGGGGGCAGGCTTCCTGGAGGATGTGAACATGCATCTAATCTAGTGCTCTGAAAACCCTTATGCACTCACCCACAAGAATTGCATCTTTTGAAGCCACTTAACTTACTGTAGAACAAGTGCTGGTTAAGACATTATAAAATATTCATTGAATCTCTCTTAGTATATTTAAGTAACAAGCAAACCAGATTGAAGACCTCACAGATAGAATATTTATGATAAAACTTCAGATCCTCTTGGAGTTTGTTCAATGTAATATGAGAGAGGAGCTGTCCAATGTGTTGCTGACTTACTGTTCTTGAGTCGTTATGCACCCTGGATTTGCCTAAAGACAGCCAAAAATAATAACTGAAGCAGAAGCCACCTTATTGGTTGTAGGGTTAGGGTTTATCTTTTCTGTTTTATTACGAGAATAATAATATAGATCTTAAACACCCAAGAGACATTTACTTTAGGCTAAAGCTAATTACATGTCATCCCATGAATTACCGTCCCAGTCCTTAGGCTAGTATAGATAAGTACACATGTATAGTTAAAATTGGAAATCTAGGTCACTTTAAGGTGGTGGTCTAATGCTAAATGCACAATATGCCCTGAAAACTCAGATCTACAAATGGGAACACTACCAATGGCAGAATTTAAAATTCAAAATGCAGTCTACTGCCCCAAAGGCTTGTCCAGGAATATAATAGGTGGGGTATGCAAAATACCTAAGGGCATCATGAAAATAAGTCAATGTGTCTTATTTATTTTGTCCTGTAATGAAAGGATGATACCCCAGGTAAATACAAATATTTAAAATAAATTAGAGTGAATACTTTTTTTTTTTTACACAGTGTATTATAAACCTAGGGAACACACTGTAAAACCTGCAAGACAAATGATGTAACAGAAATTTAAAAGGGACTGGCTAACTTTACAATCATCAGTAACATTGTCAGCTATGCAAGCTAGGATAAAATTAGACGGATAATCAAACTTCATGCTTCAGGGTACAAGACAATTGCCTATGGGGGAAGGAGAGCAATTTCCTCCCCCACCACCATCTCCTGACATCACAGCACTACATGACCAACTATACATTTGAATTATGGGTGCTTTCTGCTTTCATCCAATGCGTCAGGTACTAGCCACTGCCAGAGGCAAGATACCAGACTAGAAGGAACACTGATCTCATCCAGTATGGCAATTCTGATGTTTCTACTGTATGTGGCCTCCCTAATTAGGGCTAAGTAAATCTTCTGTAACTGACATCACTTTGGAAAAAGGAGAGTCATTTGACAACCTTGTTTGCATCTTTGCTAGTGACACATGAATTCACATGCAGCTGGGTATTAAGTTTGGAAGAACAAAGTGAATGTTTCTTTGAAGAGAGGTAAGAGAGTAATTCCATTGGCTTCTATGCACAACTAACTGCTTTAGACAATGGGCCCTTTTTTCTTTAATTTATATCCTGGTGACACTGATCCACTGCCTATTGCTACCATCTCCTGCAGCCTCGCCAACTATCAAACCAAGAGAAGATGGAGAAAGAATACAAGAAAAACAAGCTAGCTGTAAAAAATAATGAAAAAAAATACCCAAAAAACCAAATAAACCTCTGCTGTTTCTGCTCTCTGAAACTGGCCAAGTTTTACTGCTAAGTGTCTCAAGAAAATAAAACTAATTTACATTTTGTTTCCCACCACCATTCCAATAGAGCAAGACACAAGAATCAAAAATGGTTCTTAAAAGGATCTGTGTCCTTAACTTCACCCTCCTAGGATGAGTCCCCAGAACTCGGCCATTCCCACCGAAGGTGAATTGTGCTCTTGCACTGGATCATATGTGCCACTCCGGAAGTATATAGTGGGCCTAAACAGGCTGGAGTGAGAACTCCTATAGTGTAGGAGCAGTGTAAGTCCAATGTGAACTGCCCCACACAACCCCCTGCTTGTAAGCTCCTGTGTAGGGAGTGTGCTGTTGGGGAGAGAGGGCAGGAGGAGGTGTGTTCTTAGCACTCGGCACTTGGGGGATTCTGGACTGCAGAGTAGGCACGAGGCTGTTGTAAACTAGAGCAACCCTTGAAACTGTTCTACCTTATTCTGGCAGACCTGCAGCAGTCCAGAGTCTGGGTGGCACAAAGGTGGCATACAGTCACCTCTCCCTCTCCCCCACCCTGTAGGGTTGCCCCTTGTGTGTTGCATCTCTCAGGATAGAGAGAACCTTTTCTCTGTGTCTCATTCAAGTTACTGTAAGAATTAAACTGAGACTCTAAATAAAGTACCTGACACCAATATTGAAGAAAGTTCTTTCCTGGCCTTGTGATAAACTGAAATTGAAAAGGAGAAACAGAGACAAGTGATGAAAAAATCTTGCAAAGTACTTAAAAAAAAAAGGGTATATGTTTTAGAGACAGAACTTGCTTTACTTATGGCTATAATGTCAACATTTGACTTCTGCCTATGCTATGAAGTGAGGAGAGCAGCAAACTGGGGTAAAAAAAGGCAGAAATATCTGCAGAGGTAGCTGTGTCTCCTGTTTTACCTTACATGTTCCAGAGATAGTAGATAGTTGTTAAGGAAGAGGGTACTCAGATAATTTTGTGGAAAGGATGGCCTTACATGGATTTCCCAGTGGAATTGTGTGATCAGCTGGTTTACCAGCTGTGCCCCCCCCCCCCGCCCCCGCCACACAAACACTTACTTCTCTTTGCCTGAGGAAAAGATGTCACTAGCTGCTGTGAGTTGTAATTTTGGAGCTTGACAAAGAATTTTCCCAGGAAAGGCAGCATTTGGCTTTGGCTTCCTAAAGTCTAAAAAACTATTTTGTATCCCAATTTTCTCTCTCTCTGTTCTAGGAACCCTACTTTACATAAATCCTCCTTACCAATCTCTCCCCACACCTCACCTTACCCCAGGATAGTGGAATTCCAAACAAAGCAATCAAACTGGCAGATGAGTCAGATTTGCTTACTGTATTGTACTCACACATGTAAAACAAGTGATGGCATTTCTGCTCTCATTATTTATTAATGTCCAGAGGTGTGTGCAATTTAAAATTCTGCTCTTTTAATTTTTTTCCATGACAGTCAGAGGGATTTTTTCGCATACACTTTACAAAACATTCTATGCACTAAAGAACTATAATTTCTCATCTTGAAACTACTCAGAGAAATAATTTTGGTTTAACATTTTGAACATTTAGTTTGGTCTTTCAGATGAGAAATAAAAACCTAGCCCTGTGATCACTTACAGTCAGAGAAGATTCCAGGGCACATTTTGTACAAGTTGAACTGTTTACCCTACTAGGGCCAATTATCCCTACCAGTATCTGAGTTCACTCTGCACTTTGAGCTGGTGATATTTTCTTGTCATAGGGTGGTGTTTTCAAAAACGCCTACAGGACTGAGACACCTACGGGCTTATCTACGTGAACATTTAGTTCTTGCCAAGCTGGAATGCTAGCTTGCCGTGCCTCCAGTCTCCACGTGGACCCTGCTGCTGTGCATGTCTACTCCCATGTCAAAGCAGTGTAGATCAAAGTGTACTACAGAACTTCTAGGTCCCTCTATTGTGGGTGTTGAGATGAAGAGCAGAAGGATAGTATAATAGTTATGGGATCCCATTCTTAGGTGCCTGTGTCTCCCCATTCATTGTATAGGCACCTAACTCAGGCTTTGTGGATCACAGTGTTCTTCCTAAGATTTTCTAGGCCTAAAAGTTAGGCAGCATGATGCTCAGCATTGCAATATCTAAGTCCCTTTGTGGATCCCACCCAAAGAGACTTATGTCACCGCTTAAGGTCAGTGATGGAGCAGGGAATTGAAACTAGGTGAACACCCTAACTACCTACTATACTATCCTTCTGCTCTTCATCTCAACACCCACAATACAGGGACCTTAAGAATACTAAAACTTTTCCATTTCTCTTCAAAGTAGCTTAAGGAACTTCTGCAACTTGGTGACTAGTATTACATTTGTACAGCAAGGGTCAGAACCAGTTTTCAAGGCATTTTGTAATTTGTCCCCCTTTTGATTGACAAGTCATATAATTCTGGGGATGTGGCCAAAAGAAAGTGAGTAAGGCATCAATAATCGGCTTTAAGTAGTTAGCACTTGCCAACATTCCTCACCCAGCAATTGGTAGATAATGACAATCACTTTAGTTCACTTTTGGACCAAATGCACAGAATGACCTTTCCATTGGGGCTGTAATTTTAAATGCTGTCTATGAAAAGTCTAAGCAGCATTAAAAAGGGACTGAGTCTTAACAAAACAGAAATCCATTCCATTACTTCAGCCTTTCCATTTTGTATTCAGTCAGCTATGTATTTAATACAAATATTGCTTCAGGATTTCAGAACAGATAAGGCTGATGTTGGAGAATGGTACAGGAAGGAAGCACACAGGTATTCCAGAGAAATTTTGCTTTGTGAATAATGATGATGATAATAATTAATAATTATGTGCCATTGGAGAATTGCGCTAATTGGTAATCTCCTGTTTTAAAAGTCCTAATATTTTATTTCTGCTTATTGCCAACTATCAAGTGGAATACTAATGGAAGTGTGGACTGGTATTGTAATAATTATAACTGTAATCACATGAACTCTTCTGCAGCTAACTTCTAATTAAAATAAATCAGATGATATAGAGAACTGGCTGCATACAGCTGAATTTTCAATAATATAGATTATTGGGGGAAATTATTTTCCTGCATTGAATGCAGAATCTCCAACATCTGAGAGAGAAGAATAATGCCATGTATTACAGACTGCACAAGAAGGGAACTCTGACGTTCTGAGAAGTAGCGTTGGCTGGATGGCAGCAGGAGGCAAGAGAAGCTATTTAATGGAGGGGATAGACAGAAGCTGGGAAACTGTTACATTTCCTAATGTACTCAGCCCATAATCAAGTAATCAGCAAACTGTACTAGACCACTGACATAGCTATAATAAAATTTTCAAAAGCATGTAAGTGACTTAGGAGCCTAAGTCCCATTGACTTTCATTGAGTCAATTTGAATCTTCAAAAGCACCCGTGTGAATATAAGTCATATATAAGGATTTGCTAGGTTTGGTTTCTAGTATTTTTTCCATACCAAGTGTAACTTGATCTTTCCTATTGTAATTGTCATCCTCCCCTCTCCACCCTTTGTTGTCATCTCTCACATATCCCAATCCTGCTTTGGGACCGGTTAGCATGGCCCTTGCATCCTTACCAGTGAGACTCTGCATGGCTGCAAATGGATCCCAATCGAGCATCAGACCCATATTCATTTACTTTACTAAAGCAGTTCTGTTCACTCTTAACAATTGAAATCAATCTTTACACCAAAAATCTCTTAACAATAAACTTTGAGAAAGAATACACTGTTGTTGCTGAAAATTAGTCATGTACCTCGCAAGGCTCTTTTATAACCACCACAATAAGATTCCAGCATTTCTACTTTCTAAAGCTATGCTGGCACATTTCTGGTGCTTGGTGGAAATCGGCTCCGCTTTATGTCGGAAATCACTGTTGGGAGTGCATAGCTTGTTGTGTCTTATGTTATGGATTAAAGGTTACTCATTATTTAAGCACCAGCATAAAGAGGAAGCATTGCAAGACAATAAAGAATTGAAAATCAGAATAAGAAACACATCAGGAACCTCATAATTGAAATTTGGGGCACGAGATTCACAAATGCCCAAATGGATGGAAACTATAAGAACTGTAACTTATGCAAACTGTTATTTAGTGAGGAAGTGACAAAAAAAAATAGCGAGGTTTTAATCTTCCTGCTCTCCTCTTTCATGGTGTCTCATTCGAGGCAGCTCTTTATTTTTCCCGTGGAGATCATGCTGAAATAAACTGCCAAACATCCCTTACACCTCCATGCCATCTAATTATAGCCTGTAACAGTTGAGAGTGCTGACAGTGCTGAGCTATTGACTCTTGACACTCTCTAAAGCACTTAATTATCTTTTCACATAAGCCCCTTTCAGACCTGTCAACTTCTTTGTATTGTTTATGAAAAAAGTTGCATATTAAGATTTCAGGACTATGCACCTGGAGTCAAACTTGCACACAGACTGTTTAAAGGAACCCTCTATAAATGGCTTGAGGAGAGTCTAAAAGAAGCCGATTTGACAGGATGGAACTACTCGGATGAGCAGGATTTGGCCCTTAGTGTAGGGACTGGCAAACACATTGGGATCACATGGGAACCATCCTGAGTGTGCCCATATCTTGTTCAAAATTTTAACCAAACTTTGGCTGAGATTTTAAAAATTCAAACATTGTTTTCCTCTCCCCCCCCCCAACCCCCCCGCAACCATCTTTTCTTCAGATGCATGGAGTGAAAATTACAGATGCAGGCATTATATAATGACACATGAAGAGAAGGGAGTTACCTCACAAGTGGAGAACCAGTGTTCACAGGGCCAATTCGATAAGGGTGGACATAGTCCACTCCCAATAATTGATAAGGAGGTGCCAATTCCAGGAAAGGCAAAGCTGCTTTTGTAGTGAGCCAGCCACTCCCAGTCCCTAATCAAGCCCAAATTAATGGTGTTAAATTTGCAAATGAATTTTAGTTCTGCAGTTTCTCGTTGAAGTCTGTTTCTGAAGTTTTGTTCAAGTATGGGTACTTTTAAACATGTTCTAGAATGTCCAGGAAGATTGAAATGTTCTTCTACTGGCTTTTGTATGTTACCATTCCTGATGTCTGACTTGTGTCCATTTATTCTTTTGCATATAGACAGTCCGGTTTGGCCAATGTACATGGCAGTGGGGCATTGCTGGCACATGATGGCATATATCACATTAGTAGATGTGCAGGTGAAGGAGTCCCTGATGGTGTGGCTGACGCCGTTGGATCCTCTGATGGTGTCACTAGAGTAGATATGGGGACAGAGTAGGCAACAAGGTTTGTTACACGGACTGGTTCCTGGGTTAGTGTTTCTGTGATGTGGTGTGTAGTTGCTGGTGAATATTTGCTTCAGGTTGGGGGGGCTGTCTGTAAGCGAGGACTGGCCTGCCTCTCAAGGTCTGTGAGAGTGAGGGATCATTTTCCAGGATAGGTTGTAGATCGTTGATGATGTGCTGGAGAGATTTTAGCTGGGGGCTGTATACGATGGCCAGTGGTGTTCTGTTATTTTCCTTGTTGGGCCTGTCCTGTAGTAGGTGACTTCTGGGTACCCGTCTTACTCTGTCAGTCTGTTTCCTCACTTCCCCAGGTGGATACTGTAGTTTAAAGAATGCTTGATAAAGATCTTGTAGATGTTTGTCTCTCACTGAGGGATTGGAGCAAATTCGGTTGTATCTTAGGGCTTGGATGTAGACAATGGATCGTGTGATGTGTCCTGGATGGAAGCTGGAGGCATGTAAGTAAGTATAGAGGTCAGTAGGTTTCCAGTATAGGGTGATGTTAATGTGGGCATCACTTAGTTGCATTGTAGTGTCCAGGAAGTGGGTCTCTTGTGTGGATTGGTCCAGGCTGAGGTTGATGGTGGGGTGGAAATTGTTGAAATCCAGGTGGAATTCTTGAAGGGCCTCCTTCCCGTGGGTCCATATGATGAAGATGTCATCAATGTAGGGCAAGTAGAGGAGGGGCGCTAGGGGACGAGAGCTGAGGAAGCGTTGTTCTAAGTCAGCCATAAAAATGTTGGCATACTGTGGACCATGTGGGGACCCATAGCAGTGCCACTGACTTGAAGGTATAAGTTGTCCCCAAATCTGAAATGGTTGTGGGTGAGGACAAAGTCACAAAGCTCAGCTATCACATGTGCCGTGGCCTCCTTAGGGATACTGTTAAGAACTCAGGAACATAAGAATGGTCATACTGGGTCAGACCAAATGTCCATCCAGTATCCTGTCTACCTATAGTGTCCAATGCCAGGTGCCCCAGAGGGAGTGAACCTAACAGGTAACGATCAAGTGATTTCTCTCCTGCCATCCATCTCCACCATCTGACAAACAGAGGCTAGGGACACCATTCCTTTCCTATCCTTGCTAATAGCCATTAATGGACTTAACCTCCATGAATTTATCCAGTTCTCTTTTAAATCCTGTTATAATCCTAACCTTCACAACCTCCTCAGGCACGGAGTTCCACAGGTTGACTGTTCTTGACAGCTTGTAGTCCATCCTCATGTGGAAAATTGGTGTAACAAGCTTCTACATCCATGGTGGCCAGGATGGTGTTTTCAGGAAGATGCATTGTAGTTTCCTCAGGAAGTCGGTGGTGTCTCGAAGATAGCTAGGAATGCTCGTAGCGTAGGATCTGAGGAGAGAGTCCAAATAGCCAGATAATGCTGCTGTAAGAGTGCCGATGCCTGAGATGATGGGGCGTCCAGGGTTTCCAGGTTTATGGATCTTGGGTAGCAGATAGAATACCCCAGCTTGGGGCTCTTGGGGTCTGTCCATGTAGATTTGTTCCTGTGCTATAGCAGGGAGTTTCTTGAGCAGATGGTGTCGTTTCTTTTGGTACTCCTCAGTGGGATCAGAGTAAAGTGGCCTGTAGAATGTGGTGTTGGCAAGTTTCCTGGCAGCCTCCTGTTCATAATCTGACCTGTTCATTATGACTACAGTACCTTCTTTGTCAGCCCCTTTGATTATAATGTCAGAGTTGTTTCTGAGGCTGTGGATGGCGTTGCGTTCTGTATGGCTGAAGTTATGGGGCAAGTGATGCTGTTTGTTCACAATTTCAGCCTGTGCACATCTGCGGAACCACTCTATGTAGAAGTCCAGTCTGTCATTTTGACCATTAGGAGGAGTCCACGCAGAATTCTTCTTTTTTTAGTGTTGGTAGGAGGGTTCCTGTGGGTCAGTGCACTGTTCAGTGGTGTGTTGAAAATATTCCTTGAGTCGGAGAGGACAAAAGTAGGCTCCAGATCACCACAGAACTGTATCATGTTCGTGGGGGTGGTGGGGCAGAAAGAGTACCTGAGATAGGACAGACTCTTCCACCCGGCTCTTCCATTTTCACAGTATTTCTGGCCTGAACAGAAGAAAAAAGTAAATTTTAGAAAGCAGCCTGTTTTCATAAGATACAAATTTTGACAAAACTGAGACAGCGATAATGTAGATAGGCACCCAAAACATCTGGGTGCTTATCAGCCTCAAATGTCTTAAGGTAACATTCTCATAAGTGCCTAAGTGATTTAAATGCCTAACTCCCATTGATTTTTCAATGGGATTTAGGCACTTGAAAATTTTACCCTTAACATACTTGTCACTCATCTTTAGGAAGTAGGATGTCAAACACTTTCTAAATTCACTTTAAGCATTGATTATTTGATTAAAGAAGATGGGGCCAAACAATATTTAAACTGAGATAGCCTTAAAGCTATAGTTGTTTGAAAACTAGGTAAGTGTGAGGCAAATTTTGCAAATACTTTGGCTTTGGTTAGAACCAGCCATATTTTAACCCTTTTGTATTTAGAAAATCTTGGCATTTTGAAACTGGTGGGGCATGATTCAACTGAATATATTAGTCTGACTTTGAATATGTGTATTCTGTCACAAACATCAGATACATCTATTTGGAGATGAATATACATATTTTACTTTGTATTAGTCATGTATTCACCCACCTACCGACTTCGGTAACCAATTTCAAAGTACCAAACAGTAATATTGGATACTTTGCAAATAAACTGCCATTTGTTTGTTTGTAATAGTTAGACAATAGTTTTGAATCATGAATGGATTTTTAAACAAAAAAGGACTTATTTGTGAATGCTTGAAGGACAACAAAGCAAAAATGTGTCAGATTTTGTATTCAGTGAATACTGTTGGAATAGCACGCCTTAGAACAAATTCAGGAAACATGGTTTTGCTGCCACTATAGATGGTAGCTAAATGGAATAATTTCCAGAGTTTTCCATGAGGCTTCTCCTTCATCATATAAACTGATCATATAACCTATTGGAAGTATATGATGCCTGATAAGGCACTTTAATATCAAACCACATCATGGCCTATCACACTGCACAAATACCAATTCCCTTTCTTTACGATGAGACTCACTGACTGTGTGACCTTTCTCTTGCCGACTGGGTGTATAGCATCTCAGTCTCTGTCTTCACTGCACAGTTAACTCAAGTGATTGGAACTCACATCTGAGCAACCTGGTAGCAAGTGTCCCCACAGCAAAGCCATATGCAGTTTGCTCTGTCTTCACTGTTTTTACACTTGCATTTGTCTCTGGGGGCGGAGGGGTGCATATCCTGTGGTACTTTGTGTTGACATGCTCTCGGATTTTTTCCCCCCACTGAATTGTGTTAATGGTGGGGAAATCTGTCTGCCCTTTGAGAGGAATTGTGGGAAAAGTATTGAAGGACTGTTGCCACTTGAATGATTTTGCTTGCACCCTCGCTACCAAGTACGTGCATTCCAGTCCAACTTAAAGCAGATCCCAGGTTCTAACCCCACCCCCAGACACAAACTAGCGCAAGATTAAAGCACCTCCAAATATGCTTCAGAAACCCACTCCCTCTGTGAACAATAGGTATGTTTGGGTTAAAACCCAGGTAAAAGCACAGGTTAACTGTGCAGTGAAGAGATTCCCCAAGAGTTGACATGGAGACAATTACAGTTAATCACAGCTGCATGTCCAACATGCAGAAGTTGTCAGGGTAGCAAGGTTGAGTCTATAATGATGAAATGAGTAATTCTCTGAGAGAACAATAAGAGGGTCTGTGTTCTTTGGGATGTTGGTTGGCTAGGCTAGACTATGGACCCTAAATATAAGGAAGAGGAAAAGCCTTCTTTTTGACCAACTTAAAACTTGGCTGCATCAAGACATCCTTTCATTGATTAAGTTGATTTAGAAAGTAGGCTAAAAGGAAGCATTAAGGAGTTCATAGCTGAAACTACTATTTGAAGGACAATAGAAAACGTGGACTATAAGGTGGATAGAAAGCTGGCTAGATTGTTGGGCTCAATGGGCAGTGACCAATGGCTTCATGTCTAGTTGGCAGCCGGTATCAAGTGGAGTGCCCCAAGGGTCAGTCCTGGGGCCAGTTTTGTTCAATATCTTCATAAATGATCTGGAGGATGGCGTGGACTGCACCCTCAGCAAGTTTGCAGATGACACTAAACTGGGAGGAGTGGTAGATAGGCTGGAGGGTAGGGATAGGACACAGAGGGACCTAGACAAATTAGAGGATTGGGCCAAAAGAAATCGGATGAGGTTCAACAAGGACAAGTGCAGAGTCCTGCATTTAGGACAGAAGAATCCCATGCACTGTTACAGACTAGGGACTGAATGGCTAGGCAGCAGTTCTGCAGAAAAGGGCCTAGGGGTTACAGTGGATGAGAAGCTGGATATGAGACAACAGTGTGCTTTTGTTGCCAAGAAAGCTAATGGCATTTTGGGCTGTATAAGTAGGGGCATTGCCAGCAGATTGAGGGACATGATCATTCCCCTCTGTTCGACACAGGTGAGGCCATTGCTGTGTCCAGTTTTGGGCCCCACACTACAAGAAGGATGTGGAAAAATTGGAAAGAGTCCAGCGGAGGGCAACAAAAATGATTAGGGGGCTGGAACACATGACTTATGAGGAGAGGCTGAGGGAACTGGGATTGTTTAGTCTGAGGAAGAGAAGAATGAGGGGGCATTTGATAGCTGCTTTCAACTACCTGAAAGGGGGTTCCAAAGAGGATGGATCTAGACTGTTCTCAGTGGTACCAATTGACAGAACAAGGAGTGATGGTCTCAAGGTGCAGTGGGGGAGATTTAGGTTGGATGTTAGGAAAAACTTTTTCACGAGGAGGGTGGTGAAGCACTGGAATGGGTTACCTGGGGAGGTGTTGGAATCTCCTTCCTTGGAGGTTTTCAAGGTCAGGCTTGACAAAGCCCTGGCTGGGATGATTTAGTTGGGGATTGGTCCTGCTTTGAGTAGGGGGTTGGACTAGACAACCTCCTGAGGTCCCTTCCAACCCTGATATTCTATGATTCTGTGGAACATAGACAGCATTATTTCTAAATCAAAAGTTGGCCAAGTATTCCAGGCTTATAAAATTATATTAAAATGGCACAAAAAAGTGCTTCATTAATGTAGAGTTAAGATTAGCGAGTGACAGCTAGTGCCCTTCCAGAACACTGAGTTCAGCAAAGCTCAAACTTCTGAAAAGTCAGAAACAGTTGTGTAGGTGTTTACCTGAACACTACTTTAATTTTGACCTCTTGGAGCTGGCACTAACCCCTGGAAATTATCTGCATGTACTGCAGCTCCATTCACTGTGATAGGTGTAGCTGTACAGAATGGTGGAAAAATAAGTTGGAGCAACCCGGAAAAGCTGTGGTTGAGATTTGAGAAGAATTGGGTCAGAGTCCTCCCATGTGTGTAATCAAAGGAAAGAGGTGCATGGGTATCTTGAGGTTCCAGTCAGTATCATTTCAACAGAGAATCATGTAGGTTGTATCATAGGTTGTGCACTGGAGTCTTTTTGCCATGAGTATTGTCAGTAGTGAGGTGGGATGTGAGAGTAGTCTGTGGATTTAAAGATGGGTAGGAGAAAGTATAGATTTAGATAGTGTGCTGTGTATAGGTGTGAAAGGATTGTAAAAGGGAATGAAGTGGTTGTTAAATGTTACAAGTGTGATATTCTGTTGGAGGAGCAGGCTCAGTGTTTGCACATAGGGCAAGTGCAGGTAGCACTTGTCCATTGCAGAGAAAAGGCAGAGTGTGGGTTGTGTACTCTAGGTGTTGTGGGGCAACACTGAAAGAAGGCAGAGTTAAAGTTGCTTTGGCATTTACCTTAATTCTATATCTCCTGGTTTTCAGAGGTATCCTACTGAACTTGACATTCTGGAAGGGCACAAGCTACCATCATTTAACTTTAACTCTGCATTAAAGGTTTAATTTTTTTTATTTCCTAGTTTTTTTTAAAACAGAGAAAGAGAGATGTTTGTTGGTAGGAGTTTGTGGTCATTTGGACAGTTGTAGTTCTCATTTAGGTTTGCAGTGGATATGCTACTGTGGATATGTAATAATCAAAAGACCTAGCTTTTATACTGTGATTTTCATCAGTAGATCTCAAAGAACTCCACATCATTACCCTGTTTTACAGATGGGAAACTGAGGCACAGAAAGATGACACGACTTGCCCAAGGTCACCCAACAGGCTAGTGCCAGAGGTAGGAATAGTCCCAGCCCTAGGCATGTGGTTGTTATGTGATTCCTCAGTGCTCCTTTCACATTTTGTTAGAGTGGAATGGGGATAATGGTCCTGCCTTGAAATGCTTGCAATACATAGGCTAACAAGGGCTGATAAGAGACATCTCATCCAGAGTCTATGGTCCAAAATCTTGACAGTTTTATTACATGGTGGTTATAGTAACTTGACGCATCTGAGAGAAGGCTGGTGTTTGTCTCATTTGTCATCCCCTGCCTCACAACATGTAGCTCCCTGCCAACATTTCCAGCTCCCCTCCCCTTCCCATCTCATTCCATTAACCCATTAGTTAGCACTGTAGAAACCATTGACATAAGAGGTTGCTCCATGTGCTACCCTCGTTATATAGCCTGAGCTGCACACTAAGTGGGGCCCCTCTCCACTTCTCTCCCACTATCCACCCTAACCTGGGACTCCTATCCCTTCTTTAGCCAGGCTTCTCCAGCCATGGCCCAGGTCCACCCATGTTGCCCATCCTTCAAACTGGGCCCTTCCCCCCGCACACACACACTGGCCAGCCCACCCCTTACCCCACACAGGGGTGATGTATATCTTAACTATTCATTTTGTGGATTTCAGATGTTTAAATCTGCATAACATTCATGTCCCTCCACATGTATTCATCCCAGATCACATGGAGGGGCAGGGAGAAGGGGTCAGGCAACTCAAGAGGAGTAAGTCTCATAACTCAGAACAAACAGTGGCGGAGGGGTGGGGCTCTCCCAGATCCAGTACATAGGAGAAGAGAATTCAGGGCTCACAGCCTCCACCCTATCTCTAAATGCACAATTTCATCTGCTGCTCCTCACATTCTCCAACCCCTCCATCCTCTCCCCTTCCAATCCCCCTAATTCCTAGCCTACATATTACCTGAGCCCCACAATCCCTCTTCCCTTCCCTACCACCCATTCCCATTCTTCCCCACAATGCCCCCCATCCTTCACTGCAGACCAAACCCCTTGTCCTTCAATTCTCCCCTACTCTTGCACCCTTAATCAACCCTGCCTCCCCCCTCTCCCCCCCATGAGCATTTGCCTGTGTAATTTATGTTATTTTCAAAAATCGTTTCAGGGTCTTCTAAATATTCCTTTGTACACAGATCTGTCTCCTAAACAAAATATTAGCAATACCTAATCCTTGAAAGAAGCAGATTTTTTTCCAAATTTTCCAGTTCACTTAGATTTCTGCCCAGGGTGGGTTTCAAATTTCAAAATGTCTAGAATCTGTGAACTTAATGAAATCATGTTTTTTTCTGGGAGGCTGTCTTCCATGAACCCCAGGCTCAAACTACCCCATTATAAGATCATTACACTACACTCCCATGAGGCATAGAATATTTCAAAACAATTTGTGAAGGACACAGATTTTTGAGCACTTAGAAGATTAGTTCTTTAAACAGGAAAGGCTTCCCCATCTTAACAAGAGCAAAGATGATACTCCACTGTATGAAATTAGAGGTAAAATGCGGGGGGCGCTCTATACATCTATCATCAGGATAGCAGGCTCAGAGAGGTGTTAAGAAGACTATTAATCTCAGCAAGATGTTCTCAACTGAAAGAGAATACTCAACAGAGATTAATACATCCTGAAACAATAATTGAGACCTGTGAACTGCTCCATTCATGTCAGTAGGTGTTTCCTTCCCTCCTACCCAGTGCTGGACAATTTCTGATATGTGTCAAGCATGCCCCCATTCAATTCCTCCTCAATGGCAATAGTGTTTTCTTGATGCATACTCCCCAATGTCCTGTATGCCTTCTCTGAGCTCCCCACCAAGAAGGAAAGGGCTTTCCCAAATACTGACTCAAAAGAGGGGTGTAGGGAAATGGGGTTGAACCTCCTCAGAGGGACAAGGCACCCCAGATTCCAGCTCACATTGCAGGGATAGGGAAAGGAACTCAGACATCCCCAGAAAAAACAAGCCTCTTCCAGAACCTAGCTCACACCCAGGGGAAAAGAAAGGTGGTTCAGATACTCATGGGGGTAGGGGCTCCTAGATCCTGGCACACACACCAGGGGGTAGGGAGAGGGGCTCAGACCTCCCGAGAGGGGCAGGGATGCCTAGATTCTGGTGCACACACATCCTGGCATGAGAGGAGAATGTGGGGCTGTCAGGCACCCCTACCCCTATTCTCCCCCATTCTCCCTCCCAGCATCCCTCCCCCCACAAGAGCCTCCAAGCCCTCTCATCTCCCCTTGATGAAGCTGCAACCCTCTCACCATATTTCCCCCCCCAACACTCCTTCACCCTCCAAGATGCCACTCTCCTGCCAGCAAGCACTCACACATTTAATCATTTATTTTTAGGGAATATAAATATTTTTATTTAAAAAAAAAAACCCACACACACTCCCTAACAGAGACAGATTTTAGCAATATGCCTTCCCACCTTTTCCAAATTTGTGCCCACAGTGGAATTCAAACTGCCACTAGCTGATTGGGTTAACAAATAGACCTCTGAACCTTACCCATTGAGCTATCCAGCTGATATGAACCCCTTAGCCAAATGGCCCTCTATTTGGATGATTGACCCTACTCTGGGCCCCCATGAGGTACACAAATTTCAAGGGTAATCCATGTAGCCATTTAGATTTTAGAGCACTTAAAACAGTCAAGCTTTAAACAGGAAGCCAGTCTTAACTTTAACTATAGCAGAGCTGCAGCTGCTTTTTTATAACTCACAAAAAATTAAACAGACATCTAGGGATAAAATTTTACTAAGGGGGTCTGGTGGTGACCCCATAAAACACACAAATGAAGTTTGAGGTACCAGCACCCTAAGAGAAAATTATAGTTCCTGATTCTAAACTTGTCTTTTTAATTTTTTCATATTATGAACAAATGCAGTCATCACTATACAAATTACTCCTTCCCTTCTTTCCATAACTGCCTCTTTCTTGACTATGAACTCCAACTGAAATCTCGTATGTTACTTTCCCTACTTTTTTCTTTTTAATCCCTTTACACCTGTTCAGTTCCCAGAAGAGATTCTTGCCTTGGAGAGAGTGACAAATCTTTTTCCTTTCTCCACCTCTTAAGCAGCCTTTTGAATCACCAAAGAAGTTTCTCTTATGCTCTAATGACTGCTTCTTTGCATAGGTTCACAGGTTTGCTCTACTGCTCCAATAATTCTTCCTTTCAATGTCACTAGAGCGGCTTTACCTAGCCGTATACCATCAGCAATTGGTGACACTTGCAGCACACCAACAAACTATGAGATTTTCTTTACATGGGGTCTAAGGCAGTAAGTGACATTTTGTCAGTCGCAGCACTTGAGTTGCTGGATATTCCAGGACATTGTGTAGAGCATGGATACATGTATTAGATAATATTTACATGCAAGTTGTTTTTCTCAAATTCTTTTCTCTTCCAGTTGAAATTTGTTTTACTTTCCAAGCCAAAGTTGCAAATGGAAGGAGAGAGAAGGGGGTGGGAGAAGGCAGTAGACAGTTTTACAAAAAGAAACACTTTGTTTATAAAAGGATTAATTATATGGTTGCTAGAGGTACCCATAATTGAATAATAAGAGGTTTCTTATTCTTGTTCAGGCTGGCAAAAGAACTGCTTAGCTTCATTTTATGGTCCTCTAACCACGCATGAGGCTCTATATACCATAATTCAATTATAAGCAGGAATTATATAATTACAGATTGTAGGTCTTTATTTTAAGATGCTATACCTGGGCCATAAAAATTTGCTCTAGGCTCAAACTTAGAATATAAGGTTTTGGCCCAAGAGCTAATATTTGTATTACACAAGATCTTCCATAACAATCCAGAAGATCCATTTTAATTACAGAACGAGGGGAAAAAATAATAGTTTGCCTGTTTATATATGCTATTGCTCTTCTGAAGTTTAAAAAGATATTTTAGAATATTCTGTCTTTCTGTAAGCCCAAAAGGATCCTGCATTTTTATCCTTCTACCAACCTCAAACGTCCTAAATTATGGCATAATCTTACCCTCCAGAGCCCATCAATCCTATTCCTCATGTCAACTGGAGAAATTGTTAATGATCACTTCCTCCCTGTAGATGTGCAGATTGTAGCTGAAACTACCCCAGCTCCTCATGGCTCAAACTGAGCTGAAGTCCCAAATTTGGATCACTCACTTGGAAGTGTGTTATGATCCCACTACATTCCTCAGTGGTGTTCTAGACAAATAATACTGGTGATTGGGTCCTTTTGGTATTTTCACAACAAAAAAAGGGGAGGGTAAAATAACTGTGTTCCCACAGTTTATAAAATGCTCACTCCTAAGACACAATAACTGCTACACTAGGATTCTTACTGTATATTCAGCATAAAGGATCCAGAGGACACAAATTCTACTACTAATAGACCATCTCACCATATTTTGTAACAGCATGTCCTGTGAAAGCATAAAGAGGAATAATCACTGAGGAGCCAAATTCTGTCCTAGGTTGAACGGGTGAACTTAGATTGCGGGAAGAATTTGTATGTATATTCTTTTTAAAGACAGAATTCTATTTGGACAAACGTTCATCAAGATTTTTCCCAATATTTTGTTCAAAAAAAATTGAACCATTTGAAAAACTCTGACCACCATCTGAGTGAGAGGAGACCACCTTGTCTTTATATCCAGCAGTACTTTAATGCAGCCAGAGCTCTCACCCTTGTCTTCTCTAAAACTAGCTAGAACACATTCACTTTCCCTTGTATTTCCTTAGCCCACAGCTACAACCCAGCCCGTGCAAACAGAGAGACCCATTACACTATGATATAAATCTTAAAGGACTCAGTGGTGTATATGTTAGGAGTACTTAAACTTTTTCATACAGTGCACCAAAGAGATTGTCCTTGTGGACCACCTGCCCCGCTATGTTGTATTACTGTGTCTAGCTCTGGTGTCTACATTTATGACAAACTGGAAAGAGTCCAGAAAAGAGCTACAACAACCATACGAGTTTTGTAACACCTTCCTTACAGTAAGAGACTAGAGAAGCTCAATTTAGCTTAAAAAAAGAAAGAAAAGGTGGTGACTTGATCAAGGTCTCTATTAAGCATCTACATGAGGAGAAGATGTGAGAGTAGATGGCTCTGTAATCAAGCAGACAAAGGCATAACAAGATCTAATAGTTGGAAGCTTAGGCTAGTAAAATTTGGATTAGAAAGAAGGCACACTTTTTTAAAAAGTGTGAGTAATTAACCATTAGACCAACTTACCTAGAGGAATGGTGGAATTTCCATCACTTGAAGTCTTTATGTACATATATATATACACACACACAACCAGAAAAAAGTAGAATTACTTGTTGAAATTCTATGGGTTGTACTATGCAGGAGGTCAGAATAAATTATCATAGTGGTACCTTCTGGACTTGAAATCTATTTCCCACTTCCGGTCTCAGGCCTGATCATACTGTATAACATCCTTGTGACAGCTACAGCAGTTGCTTATGTGGAAAGGTACTATTAGGAAAAAGATTAGATGTATTTTAGTTGTCTTTAATGTGCTGCAGGCTCTGGAAACCAGAAGGAGACCTAGCACTCAGCTCTCTACAGACCCACTAGCAAGTGCTCCACAGAACATTATTTGAGATCCACTGGTGTATAGCAATTGTCATCAACCAGTGAGCATCACAGCATTGTGATCGTAATTTGTGAGTTCTGCAAGATAGGAGAGGTGAGTTAAGGGGAAAATGGCATAGAATGAAGAGATACTTAACATCCTTATTTAGATCATCTTATAACTTGAGAAGTTAATACTCAGACATATTTGACACTCAGCAGCTCCTTCAGTCCATCCACCCCAAAAACAGTAAAACAAAAAAGTCACAAAAGTCTTTAGATTTCTCAAATTATGTTTCTTTTATCCTACTTTAATGATGATTTTAAGGACTTGTTTGCGGATACATCCAAACTGCTGGTGATTTAAAGTGCAGCTTCTTAATATCCCAAGCATAAATACATGCACACCAGAGAAATATATGGAGTTATTTTATTGCATTTCTCTTCTTTGTACAAGATTTCTTCGTCAACTCCCTTAGGCATTCAAAACAGCCCATGAAAAAAACACAAATAAAGATAAATACTGAAAGAAAGACAAAGACCAGACTAAAAACATGCCCTCAGTTTGTGGTTTAATGTACTTATGTAGAAGATAATTGTCTATTTCATCTGGGGTCTGTTCCTTTTATGTTATATTTAAATTAATTACATATGGAAGTGTTTGTACTCTGAGATGGGATCGTGATTTTCCTAGAGCAAAGCTTAATGGAAAACTCAGACTTTATTACTGCAGACATGGGAACAAATTATTACAGCTTTTCCTCATTTATTACTCCCACCATCAGCAACAAAGAAAAAACATAACTCAATGTCAATCAAACAAAAAGCGTGATTCCCCCTGGAGCAATATGAAAGCCAAAGTTTCAAAACCAGCCACTTAAGTTATGCATGTAAATATAAAAGTGTATGCAAAAAAGGTACGACATGTGTATGCAATTACCTGTTATGCTTGCACAAGTGCACAATTACCTCTTTGCTGTGCATGCAGGGGAAACTTTATCATGTGCCTTTTGAAAGTTCTGCTCTGAGGCCTTGTCTACTCTTGGAATCAGCCCCCATTTCAGTCACTGATGTAGCTGTAACAATGTAAACCCAAATCTAGATAAGGAAAGCTGGGATTTGCACTAGTGGACCTTGCCCCCATTTCAAACAGGGATAAAGCTATTAATGAAAATCCCAGCTTCCCCATCTGCACTTGGGATTTGCACTGGTGCAGCAATACCAATAGCTGAAACAGGAGCTGATTCCAAGCATAGACAAGCCTTAAGTGATTAAGTGATCAAATCTTATTATTTGCAGAATAAGCTGATCATTGCAGGATTCAGGCATTTCCTCCTCCACAGACAGACATGCACAACTAGGTAGGTCAATAACACGGGAGGGGTGATGGGTTACTTTTCACTTTCTTTTAAAGTGAGGATAGTGGCCACTGGTAAATGCAAAACTATTAAACTTGCACCAATGGTCTGTCTGGTATTTTGTTTCACACTGTGTGTTCTTATGATGTATGAAATCCCCAAATACATAAATGAAACCTGATCTGTTAATTCTGAACGTAAGTATTCATAGACCATGCTACTTCTATCCCCCCTGACCCAGAGTTAAAACAAAACATCTGCATACCCTTTATTAAAACCCCTCTTTTTGCAGGAAAAATACTTTTTCTTGTTGAAAGTGCTGCTGCTTTTCCAGCTGATAACTCAGGGATAACTGTTCTTCAGGCGGCAAGCATCACTCTCCTTGTGTCATGGGTCTTCTGCAATCAGTTCTATGGTGCAGCTCAATATGGCCACTGTTCTACTTTTTTCCCCACTTCCCAAGATGCTCCCACCCTTCCTCTACCAACAAACATCTCCAGAGACACAGGTGGTGACTTCTAAAAAGTTGTCTACACTGCCAAAAAAGAACAGTGTGTCCCCTTAACACTTTTGCAAACTTGGATTAAAATAGGAGTGAAGACGTGGCAAATTTGCTTTTAACTCAAGTTAGCAACTGAAGATACAGACTATAGGGAAGCCTGGGGTTGAGCTCAAGATGCTAATTCACACTGAAAGAAAAGCTTCCATGTCTTCACTGCTATTTTAACCCAAGTGAGTTAGCTAACCCAAGATAAGGGCACACCTCTTTTTTCAGTGAAGTCCAACCTCCCTTTTCACCTTTGACACTCCCTGCCCAGAGGTATACAACTGATTACACAGAAAGGATACAGGACTGGCTTGTAGTCACACAGCAACTAAGTGGCAGAGCCAGGATTAAAACTCACGAGTTCTGGTCTTGGACCCATTCTCTGTCCATATCCACTCTCAATATGTCTATGGCTTGTGCAGAGAGCAAAGAGTGATCAGTAGTGTTCATTAGTTCTAGTATGTTAGTGTCATAGGCTGCCCCTTCTGAGACCCTTTTTCAGTCCCCTGAGTGTACCTCTTTCAAATGGTAGGCCCATGCCTCACTTCTCATGGGAGTGGGACCCCATGAAGCAGCCACTCTTTGGGTTACACTTTTGGGTTCTTGGATGCTAACCGTGTTCTTCAGCAGGCCCAATGGGCTTGGCACCTGCAATAATTTTCCTTGGGGAGTCTATGGACAGTAACAACATACAGTGACACAGAAGCAGGTTCAACAAAACGAAGTATGATTCGTTTTGCCCCAGAGGTACACAGTACTTAGAAAAGTGGATTTAAAACAACTGAGATCTAAATACAACTGGTCTTATCATCCTTAAAGGTTTTTTAAGGCCCAGCTTAACAAAGCCTTGGCTGGGATGATTTAGTTGGTGTTGGTCCTGCTTTGAGTAGGGAATCGGACTAGATGACCTCCTGAGGTCTCTTCCAACCCTAAGATTCTATGATTCTATCCATGCTTTGCATTTCCCTTGAGCTCCTAGAAAAGACATGCATTGGTGTCCCTCATTCTCTCTGGGCACCAAGTTACAGCCTGCTTAGTGCAAACCCTAGTTTAGTGCAATCTGTGTATGTCAGCCTCACAGCATACTGAGCACATCCTCCCCACCACACCATAGTGTAGCACTTGAAATAGGTCAGTGCCTTTTGTGCCCTCTCTTCTGAGCCTTAGCCAAACAGCCCTGTGTCCAGAGCTGAGGCTGAGAAATCCTCCTTCATCGCTATAAAACCTGGTTATTGTGTTTAAAAAGATGCTCTTATCTACATCATTATTTTACCTTTCCTGCCTGGGTTCTTTTAACAACCTGGTTTTGATCTAGCTATGCATTCAGGGTAACATCACAGAGGTACAAAATACTACAAGTGTTCCCACTTCTCCACAGAAGGATGGAAAGCTTTTCACCTCCAGAAGGTTGGATGCGCAATTCACTTCTGTATTTGATTTTGAGTTCATATTTAAAAAAAAAATTCAGAAGTGCAGAGGATCCAAAAATAAATAAATAAATAAAAATGCAGCTTTAATGAACTGTACCCAGCTGAATACTGCCATCACTACTTCACCTAAATTATTTAAATCCAGCTCTGATTTTAGGTGACAAAATCGGAGGAACTGTCTCAGATTGAGGTGTCATTAGAGGTGGTTTTGGAACAAATTGATAAACTAAACAGCAATAAGTCACCAGGACCCGATGGTATTCAACAAAGAGTTCTGAAGGAACTCAAATGTGAAACTGCGGAACTACTAACTGTAGTTTGTAACATATCATTTAAATCAGCTTCTGTACCAAAATGACTGGAGGATAGCTAACGTGATGCCAATTTTTAAAAAAAGGCTCCAGAGGTGATCCTCACAATTACAGGCCGGTAAACCTGACTTCAATATCAGACAAACTCACTGAAACTATAGAACTACAGAATTGTCATACACATAGATGAACATAATTTGTTGGGGAAGAGTCAATGTAGTTTTTGCAAAGGGGAAATCATGCCTCACCACTCTACTAGAATTCTTTGAGGGGTTCAACAAGCACGTGGACAATGGGGAATCCAGTGGATATAGTGTACTGAGATTTTCAGAAAGCCTTTGACAAGGTCCTTCACCAAAGGCTCTTAAGCAAAGCAAGTAGTCATGGGATAAGAGGGAAGGTCCTTTCATGGATTCGTAAATGGTTAAAAGATAGGAAACAAAAGGTAGGAATAAATGGTCAGTTTTCAGAATGGAGAAAGGTAAATAGTGATGTCCCCCAGGAGTCTATACTGGGACCAGTCCTATTCAACATATTCATAAATTATCTGGAAAAAGTGGTAAACAGTGAGGTAGCAAAATTTGCAAATGATACAAAACTACTCAAGGTAGTTAAGTTCCAAGCAGACTGCGAAGAGCTATAAAAAGGATCTCTCAAAACTGAGTGACTGGGCAATAAAATGGCAGATGAAATTCAATGTTGATAAATGCAAAGTAATGCACATTGGAAAACATAATCCCAACAATACATATAAAATGATGGGATCTAAATTAGCTGCTGCCACTCAAGAAAGATTTGGCGTCGTTGTGGATAGTTCTCTGAAAACATCCACTCAACGTGCAGTTGCAGTCAAAAAAGCAAACAGAATGTTGGGAATCATTAAGAAAGGGATAGATAAGACAGAAAATATATGGCCTCTACATAAATCCATGTGACACCCACATCTTGAATACTGCATGCAGATGTGCTTGCCCTATCTCAAAAAAGATACATTGGAATTGGAAAAGTTTCAGAGAAGAGCAACAAAAAGGATTAGGGGTATGGAATGGCTTCCGTATGAGGAGAGATTAATAAGACTGGGACTTTTCAGTCTGGAAAACAGATGACTAAGGAGGGATATAAAATCATGACTGATGTGGAGAAAGTAAATAAGCAAGTGTTATTTACTCCTCCTCATAACACAAGAACTAGGGGTCACCAAATGAAATTAATAGGCAGCAGGTTTAACACAACCAAAAGGAAGTATTTTTTTTCCATACAACACACAGTCAACCTGTGGAACTCCTTGCCAGGGGATGTTGCGAAGGCCAAGACTATAACAGGGTTCACAAAAGAACTAGATAAGTTCATGGAGGATAGATCCATCAAAGGCTATTAGCCAGGATGGGCAGGGATGATGTCCCTAGCCAGAAGCTGGGAAAGGGTGACAAGGGATGGATCACTTGATGATTACATGTTCTGTTCATTCGATCTGGGGCACCTGGCATTGGCCTCTGTCAGAAGACAGGATACTGGGCTAAATGGACCTCTGGTCTGATGCAGTGTGGCCATTCTTATGTTCTGATTAAATTGTGCAGGCTTTTTAAAAACTATTTAATTATATTCCCTTCTCACTTTTCTCTCAGGAATATGGCCACTTAACACAGCGTCTACATAATAAAACTAGTGAAAATAAGCCATTGGAATAAAGCCGCATAGAGATAGCCTGTTGACTTTCCCACAAGTGAAAGTATTTTCTTGCACTTACTGCATGAGAGACTCATTTAACAGTAAAGTTTCAGTACCAAATCTCCCTTCTTGTGGGTAACACCTGAGAAAAACTACTCTTGGTTTGAAAATAATCTGAAACAGTTTCTCCACAACATCAATGTCTTGTGCAATGAATAATGCCAAGACAATGTACATAGTACAATACAGATGCTTAACTAAGTGAAAGCCAACCTGGCTACAAAACCTTCAACAGCCTCTTCAGGAATCGTTCCTTATTCCCAAGAGTTTCTTTTGAAGGCTCAACTTGTCCTGCAGGAGTGGTCCCAGGCTCACTAGTGAGTTATAACAAAACACCCACCTGACCGCAATGGGAAGAATTGGTGACAGGGACTTCACCTACTATAGTGGAAGCCCCAACTTTGAGGCCCTGAAAAGAAGCAGATACTTGCCTTGGTGTTTCTGTAGACACTGCTTCAACGTCCAGAGTCACTTCCTTCATCCAGAGGAAACATACCTCTTGAAAACATTGTCTCCAAGGCTCTTTCCTCAGCCCATTCAGGAAAAAACCCACCAACACTACTTCCAACTCTCTCTCTCTCTAGGATAAGGGAGGGATTCATATAGTTTATGCCTTTTCCCAGCATGCCATATGATAGCCACAAGTCCTGGGTTGTTTTGCTGCCAAAATCAGGGTAGTGCAGAACCAAGGTCTATTTGAAAGGGCTGCTCCCATCTGCTGACATTCTATTGACATTTATTACAAGATTGCAATCTTATACTAAACACAATTGTCAGCTACAAAAAATATATTTTTGAAGACATTAGTGTACTACTACAGAATACGAAACATGCAAAGAACGCAAACACCACAAATGACATTGTGTGCACATGTAAGTAGTAAAATAGCATTTTGTATTGTAAACTAATTTTATAGTAGCAGTCACATAACCCTCTATACTGTCTTTAACATAGCAATAGAGCTAGCTTTGAGGGACTGCCTTAAAAACAAAACAAAACATGCCTTCCCTATATAAATCAAGCTCATTCACATATCTAGCAAATAAAAGAAGATCTAAACTAAACCTTGAAGGATGCCTGTTACAATAAGTTTCTTCTCTCATATAATATAATCAGTATAAACTGTTCAAGGTCTTTATTTGCAACCAGCACGACCATTTAGAAACATGTGCACAATACCCAGAAATTATATCAAATACAAAAAAGAAATCCTTTTGCTATTTCTCAGAAAAATCTAGAAGTAATTCGGCCAGTCTAATGGATTTTGAAGTATTTATTTTCTGTTTTCTCTCAGTAGAGTGTAGATTATTTCCATTCCCTGGCACACAAATGCACCAGAAGTTGGTGGGGAGGCAGCCTTTGGTGTTTTAAGATTAAAAAAAAGGGGTGGGGGGAGTCAGAAATGAACCAACACAGGAAAAAAACGTGTGTGCCTGATAGGTCACAAGCAACAGAATCTTGAGCATCAAAGGCTCTGAGGATAGATCAAAGGAACTTCATATCTTTCCCCTTAAAGTCACATAGGCTTCCCAATATGATAATTGCAAGTGTCAAAAGAAAAAAATAGAACATGATTCAAATCCATTTATGGAACTTATGGACAAAGAGACCAGTGTTGTAACTGATATTAGATTGGACATCCACACCCATTCACAAACTTTGGGGGTATTTGAAAGCCATACCCAGATCTAAATTTTGCAAATTGCCCAATCAAAAATCATGGCTATGAAAATCCACAAACTCTAGAGTGCTTGAAATCTAGACCCAAATTTTGCAGTTTGAACCCATAATGGACACACATTATCTGTCATGTGAAATACATCATTTACACAAATTTTAATGATTTCATAATTCATGAGTGGCAGAATGATTGAGTTATGAAAGATCATCCAGAATGAATAGAAATAAGTTATACATCAAAAGTAAGACCACCATATGTTCTGTTTGTGAACATAAGTCTCAGGAACAATTTAGTTTATGGTATATTTGTTTTTCTTATGAATTTCTCACAGCAGCATCTTGGCTCATCAGTGGAACACAAATCAAGAGGAGACAGCAACAACAGGACAATTCATAATGAATCTTTTTTCTTCTGGCAATGGGATAAAGTCAAAGAAATTGGCATTAAGGTGAGGGGGTTTGTGGGGCCAAGTGAAAGATGCAAGAGATACCAGTTTGTGTTACACGGTGTATATATAAAAATATATTGATGTTTGGTTTATAGCAGGTGGCAGTTGAGCACCCAAAGGGAAATGGCATGTTTTTAAATGCATAACCCAAGACATGTCACTAACAACTTGTTTAACATCATGCAATGAATGTAGAAGTGATAAGATATTGCAAGCTTTACTATTTTCATTGTAATTTTTAAAAGAAAAAAGGATTTAACAGAGAGGGTCAGTTCTTTAGCTACCATAAATTGGCATAGCTCTATTGAAATCAGTGAAGCTATACCAGTTTACCCCAGCTGAAGGAGTTTCTCCATACTGGTCTTGTATAAATAATATCATAAAATAACAATCAGACCGGCTAATAGTAATATCAATTTGCCACAACATTTTATAACATTATCCAGGATTTTCCAATAAGCGATTTAACCGTCCTCAAGTTGAACATTAAATCACCAAAGCAGATTCAATTTTTCAGGTATTTACTGCTAAAAATTTAAAATCTTTGTTCTATAGCACATGTACATGCAAATTATTCAATTAGAACAAAAACAAAAAATTGGAAATTGCTTGAACATGACATCATGTGCAATAAATTAATAATAGTAATTAGGAGAGCCACATTTGCAAAAACGGCTTCTAAATTTGTACCACACATTTTGTCAGCATAATTGCAAAATATATTTTGTGCATGCAAGAGGTGTCCTTGGGCACAATCTGGGCAGTTAAATACCATTTGAGTATCAAATGCCAAATTTTGGGGCACACATGATTGCCCGCACAGAACTACGGGTACATATAATCAATGGTTGGATTGAAAAACATGCCCTTGAAAGCAGTTTGAATATCAAAGAGTGATTTTTAATTGACATAAAATGGGAAAATTAATGACCGCTAATGTTAAATGGACACATTTGTATAAAACTGATGTGTATAGAAATTTCCTTTTCCATTCAATGAGATTTGCTATTAAATGGGAACTGTAGTAGTAACTGGGCTAGAGCACGTCTAGAGCAAATATTTCTTTCAACATATTAGGCATTCTTTATAGATAAGGAGCATTGAAATTCTCTGGCTAATGCTTTGTACTTATTTTTTATTTATATATCTACATAAAAATGTAACAGTCTTTTCAAGAATTAATGCAGTGGATGTTAAAGGAGAACATAAAAGAGAAAATTACATATTGTCTGTTAGACAGAAATTTGGTATTACTGTGGTAAAGGTTAGCAAAAAAAAAAAAAATGTTTTCAACAGACAATGCAGGGGGAACACTACTGTAAATCCTCAATCCCCAGCCAAGGTAAAAAGAATGTTCCTGATGCTATGTAATTTTAGAAATTTGAAAATCTGGCCCAAAGTTATTCAAGTGTTCAGCACTGACAACTGGGGACAGATTTTAAAAATACTCCTATTTAGGCATCAAAATCAGAGTCAGGTTGTGAAAAGAGGCATTGGCACCCACAATTGTGAGATTTTTTTGAAAAATATGGCCCTGATTGCAAGTACCGCGCTCTTGAAAATTCTGGCCTTATTTTTAGATGCATAGTGCTCCAATTACTGTAATACCAAATTTGGGACACATTAACATTATGATATAGATGATAAACGTGTAAGCCATACTAAAAAAAAAAATCAGCATAACAGAAAACTTCAAAATATCGTAGCAAACTAGAGATACTCTGGACACTTTCTTTTGTCTAGAACTAGAAAACGGCGGTTCAAGTTTCACCTTCCAGATTTAGCTTTTAGAGTTCAGCAATCTGGTTCATTTGGTAGGTGCCATCACTTGCTGGCTATTACATTTCTCACCTCATAACTATCAACAAGTGTTTAACTGGCAAGAGCACACATGTATACACTGATGAAAAGGACGCTTCAGTAAATAATAGATTTATGATTGCCTTCCTACTATCACTGTAATATGTAATTAATCCCCTTTAAAATTACTTCTGCAATGTAACAACTTCTCTTTCTCTGCAAATATGGTCTACAGATCCTTTAGACCGTCTAGGTTTTGCTTGTTCTGTATCAGTGAAGTCTTGCCTCAATCAAATCACTTTGCTTATTTGGTGCATTATTAAAACTGCAATTCAGGGGTAAATTCATTAGAGGCTTCAAACAACAAGCTGAAGAAATGACAATTATTGACTGATCAGAATAAAAAAAAGTGTTAATTAGTATATAAATGAGAATGATAGGCTCCCACTGAGACAAAGGGGTTGATTTGAATATTGGGCACACAACTGAGCATCTGATTTGCATGCACAATGACTGGCTGTATGTGCCAGTCAGGTAACTGTGCATCTAATTGGCTATTTAGGCAGATCGTCATCTATTTCAATGTGCACACACAATTGACTAAAGCATTTTAGAATATCATGCTTCTAGGGTAACATTTATTCCTGTGCACAGGACTAGCATAAAGCCTGTGAACCACTTTAGCTCCATTTGGTCCATCAAATAGGGCATATGTGAGAGTACAGGCATTGTGCCAGCCTTCTGCACAGAACTTAATTCCACCCAGGTTGTATTATATATAATGAGCATATCCTACTGATTGAAGGACATACTTCAACATGGTTAGTGCTTGGATTCAGTCTGTAAGCACTCTAATGTTCATATGTCTACATGAAGCTTAAACAAAACCTCTTGGAGCATGACAATGCTAGCTGGAAACTCACATGAATAATCTTCACTGGGAGATTTCCAGTACTTCTTGCTTCTAGACAGGTTAAAAATATCAATAAGCCACAGCCTGACTTGCACTATTTTGGAATTTCTGTTTCCACACAGAATCTGAAAGAGCAGCACCACGAACTATAAGCATCGTTCAGCACTGGAACAGGTTACACAGGGAGCTTGTGGAATCTTGGCACTGGAGGCTTTTAAGAACAGGTTGGAGAAATGCTTGTCAGGGGTGATCTAGATCAGTGATTCTCAGGTTATTTACAATTGTGGGCCACATATGCAGCTGTCTGTGTGTTATGTGGATGCAGCCTGTACATCTCCCCCCCCCAAAAAAAGGTTTAGTATTTACTATTTGACAGCAATATGATTCAAATCGATATAATACCTTTCATTTCAACACTGACAAATGTCTACCAAGAGCATTTTAAAATTAGCAAAAAAAATTAATTTTAACAGTTAATATTTTGATTTATTAACCTCAGATCCATTCCAGCCCTATATTTCTAGGATTATTTAACCTTTGAATGTTCGTAATTTTTTTCTACAAATATTTCACCTTCAAAATATTTGAATCTAGAAATAGTCAGTGGTTCAGGGACAAAGAGTGGGAGCCTCCTTGTCCAATCATTCAAAATCCATGTCTATCCCTGGTTAAGGTAAAAACTAAAAAAAGTCTAGACATTTTCAAAATATAGCCACCTAAGCTGCACCACAAAATATACTGTATACATACAACCTGTAGGGGGTACATATCCTGTATTTCTAGTTTCATTGGCACAGTTTACATCCCCAGATTAGGAAAATATTGTCTATCTAGTATACACCATAGTTCATCTGGAAAGTAAAACTGGACTAAAACTATACTTGATCTCTTATCAATAAAGCTGAAGAGAGCTGGTCATCAGAGATTCAAATTATGCAATACAAGCCCTCATACAGAAGAAAAACAGGCAGGCATGCCTCTGTGGCCTTCAGTTCAACTAATGCTCGGTGCAACTTATTCCTTTCTGCTAGGTCAATTAGAATGCTTCAGGCAGGTGTAAAAACTGCCAGCTTCCTCATTTATCATCAAATGTCCTGGGTTGAAAAGCCATTTAGAAATGGCCAGTTAAAGACTGAAGTGGTCACATAAGACTGGCATGAATGAGCAGCAATCAGCTGGGAAGAAACATTGAGACAGTACAGATTTATCTGGGAAATATTTGTGAACTGGTCCTAAACACAGGGATCAAGGTTAAGATTCTACAGCTGAGAGGGCAAAAGAAGAACAGTGCTTTTTAAATATGCTGACCGAAAAAGTGATTATTTTCCTTCAGAATGCAAGAGCCTCTCAAAGTCCCATTGGAGAGGGTTGGGAACAGGCATATTTTGAAAAACAGCAGCAAGTAACTCTACTTAAGCCTTCCATCAGCTTGCAAGTTTAGGAAGCTTAGGGACCTTTTGCCTTGTTTAAATATTTTATTGTTTTTCAAACAGATACATAAGATAATATCAAATACATATTATAGAAGTTACACAGTAAATTCTATATGAGAGCTTGCATGCCAAGTGGTATTTTCCTCAGCTTTGTTTATCAGGCTCCATCCTTTTTTGTCATGCTGGATAAATAAATTAATTTGAGAACAAAGTCCACACACCCACAAAAAAGTCAACGTACTCGAGATATCTTAAAATTAGGTGAACATTTTTAGCCCAGAAATTTGATCTCAGATTCTTCTTCAGTAAACCTGCAGTAATTTAAGACTTCCCAAATGATGTTGTTCAGATGCTCCATGTGGTAACTAGAATGGATTATAATTATCTAAATATTTTCCTCCTCTAATAAAATTTGCACTCATTGTTTCACTAGATTCACTACTACATTTACTAGGATTTGTTTGATCAAGGACAAAGCTGATACAACACAGGATCTCCTCATTTTCCCTGACAAGTGGGATCAAAATTTTTCTTTTTTTGGCATTATCAAAAGGATCATATGTACCTGATGCATTGTGCTGTATGTTACTGAAAAATAATGCCATTTAAGTATTGTATTCGGAAGGCCCTCACTGCACATACAAATACATTTTATTCTGAACTATATTGGTACTGTTAAACCAAAAGATCCAAAAAAACTCCTGCTCTCCAAATTGTTGTAGAACTATGCTTATTGCATCACTCCAGGAAGTACACTACCTCCATTTAGAGGTGCACAACTCTGTAGCTTTCTAGAGTTTGCCATATCCACTGCAGTAGGTGGGGAATTAACCATATAGGACATTGGATCAGGTCCCTAACCCATAGCCCAAACCCACTGAAGTCACTTGATCACAGGGCCTTTGATGGACTTCAGCCACTTTTAATATAAATAGCAAAGCAAGGAAATTCAGAGCTAAGAATTCACTTGCAAAGGAAACAGAAGGGAAGGAAGACAAAACAATGAATTAGACAAAGGGTATTGGATATGGGATTAAGGCAGATTATTGAAGCTACTTGCATACAGTTGTCTTTTAGAGCTTTATTTCCTTTGTTTTGAAACTTTACAGTACATTTAAAAAATTAAAAACAAAGAAATAATAAAAGATGCTCAAAGATGTATTATTTACTTACTACTTTCAACATTACCTTCAGAGATATGTTGGACTATTCAATTATTAAGTAATTACACAGGCACTGCAAAACATCCATTTTATTATTCACTCAATAGTCCATAACAGCTCGTACTGAGACATTTCAGTTTATTGGGTCAAGGCCTAAACTGAGAATGTTTAGCTTATGGATCATTGACCCATTAGACTGTAATGGTTTTAACCTGTCAGGTCAAAGCTTGCACACTAAAACTCTATATTACATAGACATGGTGGGGGGGGGGGGGGGGGAAATAGCTCTACCCATGTACAGCAACACTGCTTTGAGGTGGGGGTGAAAGTGGAGTTACCGCTAAACTGGGTTTCATAACTTTTGAGGAAAAACATTTAATTATTTCATCTAACTGACAAATCAACTGCAAATCACCACTTAAAACAATTATCTGTTTTAGAGGAGAAAATAATGCATGTTAAAAATTAATATTTTCTAGCATGCAAAAGCTATAAAAAAATTCTTAAAAATGTTTCCTGAATCCAACTCACACTCTCCTTCAAGGTGAGAAGCCATGTTTCAACCCAGAATTAATGTTTATAAATCCATTACAGTAGGTTATTTAAAAAAAAAAAAGCAGACCACTTGACCATAGTGGCATTGCTGCTATAATTAATGCCAAGGACAATGATTTATTTATAAGAGGTGAAGCCAGGGAAATTTACCGCATCTAAACTACTATGTACAAAATAAATCTTGCTTGCCTAAATTCACGCGTGTCTGCAGTGTTGTTGTAGCAATGTCGGTCCCAGGATATTAGAGAGACAAGGTGGATGAGGTCCAATAAAAGACATTACCTCACCTACCTTGTATCTCTAAATTCATGCAAGCAGACTTATTATTTCAGTAGCTACTGATTGAGTAAAGCAAGCAAGATTTAGCTTTACAAATTACATTGTGCTAAATGTTCAGGAACTCATCAGCAGCTACTAAGGAATGCATTTTCCCCTCCATTCTAGATTTTTTATGTGATTTGCATTACACCATTTGCTAAATATGGCCCTGATCCTGCAGATGTAGGTATAAAGGAAGAGTTCAACTGCACAATCCCTTTGCATGCTTATATTAGGATACACTGTAACTCATCCAGCTATGAGAACTTCACATAGTTTTCTCCTTCCTCCCTCTAGAATTTCACAAAATAAATCCCTGGAACGATAAAGAGATTTAAATTAAACTTGTGATGCTTCCTGTTCTCCAGTTTGACTGAACTGTTTGAGCGAGAAAGCACATTTCACAGAGTACCCTTTTTTCTTCCATGCTTCAAATGCTGGGCTTATCAGCCACTTTTTACAAATGTTACAAAATGAGTGGCCTAGAAAACACACCTGCACACACAATTATGTATATGTGCTCTAAGTACAGTAAATATAGATAGATATAGCCATATCTTCTGCAGATCACTGTGCTTTCAATTTGAGAGCCTGTCCCTGTGTTTCTCTCTCATTTCCCTACTAGCACAAGATCTGCTCATTCTCTAATGCCAGTGCATATTTAACACAGAATCCTTAAAGTAGTACCATAAATCATCCAGCAAACACCCCAACTTTATTCATAGGTATACATATGTTGCTGGAGATACAGATAAATATAGGAGACAGAAATATACACAGACTGAGAAAATATGCCTGTAGACAGAAACATATTGCACATATGCAAATAACTAAGCGTCTGGCGCTGAAGATTTGCCCTTTAGCATTCGTTTAACTGTATCTTCTCTACCCCTGCTTCTTCCCATCTGTTTTTTTCCCCAAAAATTCACTTAAGAATCCAATATCACCTCAAAAATCAAGAAATAGGTGCCACAAATACAACTGCCAGGTGTAACATACAATATCATTTGGGGGGGGGGGAGATATATAGGAGGCTGCATTCAAATTTTCTCACAAAGGTTATAGGAAATGGGTTTTATCCATGTCATCTGAACTACAGTCATTCTTGGTTAGATTTCAGGTCTAGTTGCTATACTTTAAAGAAATTGTATAATCCAGGCCTTGTCATCAGCTTTCTTAATTTATTTCCCTGAAATGACAGGCCTGGAAAAGGCAGGCTAGCCTCTCAGATGTCTGGATTACACTGTAGCTATGGAAACAGGTGTTAAAGTGCTATGAATTTCAAGTTACACTGATACTCTGCACATCACGTTCTGTACTGATGACATGTTATTTTATATGCTGACCAATGCAAGAGCATCAATCTTACTGATTTATAGGAGACCATCATCTAGGAGATTTTCCATGATGAACTTAGAAAGCTTTTCATGGATTCTATGCTGTGTATGTGCACATGTATGCATGAACAGGCACATACGTGCACAGTATATGCAGTCACACTCTGGTGAAAGTTTTCATTTCAGTTAAAAGACAGACCTTGAAAATCCTCTTCAGATTGGTTTTGGATTGATAAGTATTTAGTTCCTTTCTCTTTCTTTGGAAA